>NC_048591.1:17720000-17902500 GCF_013265735.2 Oncorhynchus mykiss | reverse complement strand
AACATGGTCCAAGCACACCAAGACAGTTGCGAAGAGGGCACGACAAAACCTATTCCCCCTCAAGAGACTGAAAATATTTGCCATGGGTCCTCAGATCCTCAAAATGTTCTACAGCTGCACCATTGAGAGCATCCTAACTGGTTGCATCACTGCCTGGTATGGCAACTGCTCAGCCTCGGACCGCAAGGCACTACAGAGGGTAGTGTGTACGGCCCAGTATATCACTGGGGCCAAGCTTCCTGCCATCCAGAGCCTCTATACCAGGCGGAGTCAGAGGAAGGCCCATAAAAATTGTCAAAGACTCCAGCCACCTTAGTCATAGACTGTTCTCTCTGCTATCGCATGGTAAGCAGGACCGTAGCGCCAAGTCTAGGTCCAAGAGGCTTCTTAACAGCTTCTACCCCCAAGTCATAAGACTCCTGAACATCTAATCAAATGGCTACCCAGACTATTTGCATTGCAACCCCCCTCTTTACGCCGCTGCTGCTCTCTGTTATTATCCATGCATAGTCACTTTAATAACTCTACCTACATGTACATATTACCTCAATTACCTCGACTAACCGGTGCCCCCTGACATTGGCTCTGTACCGGTACCTCCTGTATATAGTCTTGCTATTGTTATTTTACTACTGCTCTTTAATTATTTGTTACGTTTATTTCTTATTCTTATTCGTACTTTTTCAATTGCATTGTTGGTTAGGGACTTGTCAGTAAGCATTTCACTGTAAGGTCTACACCTGTGGTATTCAGCATTTCACTGTAAGGTCCACACCTGTGGTATTCGGCACGTGTGACTAATACGATTTGATTTGATACGACTGAACCTCTTTAGCTGTACTCTTGATCATTTAAAAATAACTCCTCTCCTGTCTGTGAGTTCTCTCAATATTCATCAAGGGGAGAGGGACTTAGGGCTTAGGGGGAGAGGAGGACTGGGGGTCTGGGCAAGAGGGGGACTAGGGGTTGGATGAGGCTTGAGATGGGGAGGGTTCCGGGCCTGGGAGAATATGGGGGACTGGATGGCCTGGTGCAGTCGAGGGGCTTATGGGGAGAGGGGGTCTGGGGGTGCGGATTGGGATGGGGCTTGGGATGTGGTTTAGGATGAGAGGGCCATGGCAGTAAATCACAGTGTGGTAAGGCCTGGACATGTGACAGGATCTACACTCTTAGAAAAATGGGTTCCAAAAGGGGTTTTCGGCTGTCCCCATAGGATAATCCTTTTTGGCTCCAGGTATAATTATTTTGGGTTCCATGTAGAACCCTCTGGGGAAGGGATTCTAAGAGTAACCCAATAGGGTTCTACCTGGAGCCAAAAAGGTTTCTCCTATAGGGGACTCTGTGTGAGGGGAGGTCTGGAGGCTTATAGGTGGTTCTGAGAGGGAAAAGGGTCCTAGATGTGTGACATGATTTGGTAATTAACTGGTTGGACTGATGCTTGGTCTTAATGTGACAGGGGGACTCCGGCTAGGGCCTGGGGTTTACTGGGAGAGGGGACTGGAGGCTGGGGGAGGGCAGGGAGGGATGGACTGGAAGGTGGGAATGGGACTGATAGAGAGACTACTTGGGTAGATAGGCCTGTGTCTTAATGTAAGTGTATGAGAGGGTCTGGTGGTTGGATGGGGCTGTATGGGTCTAAGTGTGAGAGAGTGTTTAAAGAGTTTATAGCTGAGGAGAAAAAAATAGCACTCTTTCCCCAAATAGCACCTAACCAAAGCTTCATGTCCACATCCTGGTTAAACTCTAACCCTCTATCACAACCCTTATCCTAACTTTAATCCTTACCATAGCTTCATGTCCACATTCTAGTTCAACCCAAACCTTTAATCACAATAACAGCACTAACCCTATCCTTAGCCTGAATCTTCTACAACCACAGCACTAACCCTATCCTTAGCCTGAATCTTCTGCAACCACAGCACTAACCCTATCCTTAGCCTGAATCTTCTACAACCACACAGCACTAACCCTATCCTTAGCCTGAATCTTCTACAACCACAGCACCAGCCCTATCCTTAGCCTGAATCTTCTACAACCACAGCACTAACCCTAACATTAGCCTGAATCTCCTACAACCACAGCACTAACCCTATCCTTAGCCTGAATCTTCTACAACCACAGCACTAACACTATCCTTAGCCTGAATCTTCTACAACAACAGCACTAACTCTAACCTTAGCCTGAATCTTCTACAACCACAACACTAACACTAACCTTAGCCTGAATCTTCTACAACCTCAGCAACAACCCTAACCTTAGCCTGAATCTTCTACAACCACAGCACTAACCCTAAACTTAGCCTGAATCTTCTACAACCACAGCACTAACCCTAACCTTAGCCTGAATCTCCTACAACCACAGCACTAACCCTATCCTTAGCCTGAATCTTCTACAACCACAGCACTAACACTAACCTTAGCCTGAATCTTCAACAACCACAGCACTAACCCTATCCTTAGCCTGAATCTCCTACAACCACAGCACTAACCCTAACCTTAGCCTGAATCTTCTACAACCACAGCACTAACACTAACCTTAGCCTGAATCTTCAACAACCACAGCACTAACCCTATCCTTAGCCTGAATCTTCAACAACCACAGCACTAACCCTATCCTTAGCCTGAATCTTCAACAACTACAGCACTAACCCTAACCTTAGCCTGAATCTTCTACAACCACAGCAATAACACTAACCTTAGCCTGGATCTTCTACAACCACAGCAATAACCCTATCCTTAGCCTGAATCTTCAACAACCACAGCACTAACACTAACCTTAGCCTGAATCTTCTACAACCACAGCAATAACCCTAACCTTAGCCTGAATCTTCTACAGCCACAGCACTAACCCTAACTTGAGCCTGAATTGTCTACAACCACCGCACTAACCCTAACCTTAGCCTGAATCTTCAACAACCACAGCACTAACACTAACCTTAGCCTGAATCTTCTACAACCACAGCAATAACCCTAACCTTAGCCTGAATCTTCTACAACCACAGCACTAACACTAACCTTAGCCTGAATCTTCTACAACCACAGCTATAACCCTAACCGTAGCCTGAATATTCTACAACCACAGCACTAACCCTAACCATAGCCTGAATATTCTACAGCCACAGCACTAACCCTAACCTTAGCCTGAATCTTCTACAACCACAGCACTAACCCTAACCTTAGCCTGAATATTCTACAGCCACAGCACTAACCCTATCCTTAGCCTGAATATTCTACAACCACAGCACTAACCCTAACCTTAGCCTGAATCTTCTACAACCACAGCACTAACACTAACCTTAGCCTGAATCTTCTACAACCCCAGCACTAACCCTAACCTTAGCCTGAATCTTCTACAACCACAGAAATAACCCTAACATTAGCCTGAATCTTCTACAACCACAGCAATAACCCTAACCTTAGCCTGAATATTCTACAACCACAGCACTAACCCTAACCTTAGCCTGAATCTTCTACAACCACAGAAATAACCCTAACCTCTACAACCACAGCACTAACCCTAACTTGAGCCTGAATCTTCTACAACCACAGCACTAACCCTGTCCTTAGCCTGAATCTTCTACAACCACAGCACTAACCCTAACCTTAGCCTGAATCTTCGACAACCACAGCACTAACCCTAACCTTAGCCTGAATCTTCTACAACAACAGCACTAACCCTAACCTTAGCCTGAATCTTCTACAACCACACAGCACTAACCCTAACCTTAGCCTGAATCTTCTACAACCACAGCAATAACCCTAACCTTAGCCTGAATATTCTACAACCACAGCACTAACCCTAACCTTAGCCTGAATCTTCTACAACCACAGCACTAACCCTAACCTTAGCCTGAATCTCCTACAACCACAGCACTAAACCTAACCTTAGCCTGAATCTTCTACAACCACAGCACTAACCCTATCCTTAGCCTGAATCTCCTACAACCACAGCACCAGCCCTATCCTTAGCCTGAATCTTCTACAACAACAGCACTAACCCTAACCTTAGCCTGAATCTTCTACAACCACACAGCACTAACCCTAACCTTAGCCTGAATATTCTACAACCACAGCACTAACCCTAACCTTAGCCTGAATCTTCTACAGCCACAGCACTAACCCTAACCTTAGTCTGAATCTTCTACAACCATAGCAATAACCCTATCCTTAGCCTGAATCTTCAACAACCACAGCACTAACACTAACCTTAGCCTGAATCTTCTACAACCACAGCAATAACCCTAACCTTAGCCTGAATCTTCTACAGCCACAGCACTAACCCTAACCTTAGCCTGAATCTTCTACAACCACAGCAATAACCCTAACCTTAGCCGGAATCTTCTACAACCGCAGCACTAACCCTAACTTTACCCTGAATCGTCATCAACCACAGCACTAACCCTAACATTAGCCTGAATCTTCTACAACCACAGCAATAACCCTAACCTTAGCCTGAATATTCTACAACCACAGCACTAACCCTAACCTTAGCCTGAATATTTTACAGCCACAGCACTAACCCTATCCTTAGCCTGAATCTTCTACAACCACAGCACTAACCCTAACCTTAGCCTGAATCTTCTACAACCACAGCACTAACCCTATCCTTAGCCTGAATATTCTACAGCCACAGCACTAACCCTATCCTTAGCCTGAATCTTCTACAACCACAGCACTAACCCTAACCTTAGCCTGAATCTTCTACAACCACAGCACTAACACTAACCTTAGCCTGGATCTTCTACAACCCCAGCACTAACCCTAACCTTAGCCTGAATATCCTACAACCACAGCATTAACCCTAACCTTAGCCTGAATATCCTACAACCACAGCATTAACCCTAACCTTAGCCTGAATATTCTACAGCCACAGCACTAACCCTAACCTTAGCCTGAATCTTCTACAACCACAGCACTAACCCTAACCTTAGCCTGAATATTCTACAGCCACAGCACTAACCCTAACCTTAGCCTGAATCTTCTACAACCACAGCAATAACCCTAACCTTAGCCTGAATCTTCTACAACCACAGCACTAACACTATCCTTAGCCTGAATCTTCTACAACAACAGCAATAACCCTAACCTTAGCCTGAATATTCTACAGCCACAGCACTAACCCTAACCTTAGCCTGAATATTCTACAACCACAGCACTAACCCTAACCTTAGCCTGGATCTTCTACAACCACAGCACTAACCCTAACCTTTGCCTGAATCTCCTACAACCACAGCACTAACCCTATCCTTAGCCTGAATCTTCAACAACCACAGCACTAACACTAACCTTAGCCTGAATCTCCTACAACCACAGCACTAACCCTAACCTTAGCCTGGATCTTCTACAACCACAGCACTAACCCTAACCTTTGCCTGAATCTCCTACAACCACAGCACTAACCCTATCCTTAGCCTGAATCTTCAACAACCACAGCACTAACACTAACCTTAGCCTGGATCTTCTACAACCACAGCAATAACCCTAACCTTAGCCTGAATCTTCTACAGCCACAGCACTAACACTAACCTTAGCCTGAATCTTCTACAACCACAGCACTAACCCTAACTTTACCCTGAATCTTCTACAACCACAGCAATAACCCTATCCTTAGCCTGAATCTTCAACAACCACAGTATTAACCCTAACCTTAGCCTGGATCTTCTACAACCACAGCACTAACCCTATCCTTAGCCTGAATCTTCTACAACCACAGCAATAACCCTATCCTTAGCCTGAATCTCCTACAACCACAGCACTAACCCTATCCTTAGCCTGAATCTTCAACAACCACAGCAATAACCCTATCCTTAGCCTGAATCTCCTACAACCACAGCACTAACCCTATCCTTAGCCTGAATCTTCAACAACCACAGCACTAACCCTAACCTTAGCCTGGATCTTCTACAACCACAGCAATAACCCTAACCTTAGCCTGAATCTTCTACAACCACAACACTAACCCTAACCTTAGCCTGAATCTTCTACAACCACAGCACTAACCCTAACCTTAGCCTGAATCTTCTACAACCACAGCACTAACCCTATCCTTAGCCTGAATCTTCAACAACCACAGCACTAACACTAACCTTAGCCTGGATCTTCTACAACCACAGCAATAACCCTAACCTTAGCCTGAATCTTCTACAGCCACAGCACTAACCCTAACCTTAGCCTGAATCTTCTACAACCACAGCACTAACCCTAACCTTAGCCTGAATCTTCTACAACCACAACACTAACCTTAACCTTAGCCTGAATCTTCTACAACCACAGAACTAACCATATCTTCATGTCTACATTATGGTTCAACCTTAATCCTTGCTTCAAAAGTAGTGCACTATACAGGGAATATAGAGTGCCATTTGGGACGTAAACGAAGAGGGAAATATTAATCAGCAAATGCTATGTCTGTTGGCTCTGTGGATGCTTCATCGCATCTGGCCTGCTGCAGTGATTTACAGGAACACCTGCAGGTGCTGTTCTGCTTCACTCTGCTCCTCACAACATTCTGGGGAAGAGGGAGAGAGGAGGAGAGAGAAGGCAGGCCCTCCATTCTGTGGCAGACAAAGGTTACATCCTAAGTGGCACCCTGTTCCCTATTTAGTGCACTACTTTTGACTAGAGCCCTATGGGACCTGGTCAAAAGTAATGCACTATATAGGGAATAGGGTGCTATTTGGGATGCAAACGAGAGAGGCAGTCCCCTTCTACAGTAAAGTGTGCCATATTTTTCCACATGATAAGGAAGTGAAAGAGGGAAAGGGAGGTCAGACACAGTGCTGGAGTCAACAGGCCCCTCTCTTCCTCTCTTTCCTCATCCCCCTCTCCTCCATGTAGATTTATGTGGGTATCTAAAGGGAGCAGAGGGGGTCTGAGGGGGACTCTGTCTGGGAACTGTGTCTGGGAACTGTGTCTGGGAACTGTGTCTGGGGACTGTGTCTGGGGACTGTGTCTGGGGACTGTGTCTGGGGACTGGGGTGCCTGGTCCAGGAGGATGTTATTCTAAACAGTATCTCAGGGAACTAGAGAAATAATGAACAGGACATCACATAGAAACAACTTCCTCTTTGGCTTTGTCCCAAATGGCACCCCATTTATTATTTACACAGTGCTCTACTTATGACCAGAACTCTATGGGCCCTGGTCAAAAGTAATGCACTATACTGGGAATAGGGTGCCATTTTGGATACAGTGTGAGTGTTTCAGCAGCACAGTATAAATGAGTCTGCTGATTGCAATCTACAAGGCAGTATATGTATAGTATACTGTGTGTTAGAGTAACATTACAGGAATCATCATCTCCCACAGGGTGCTCAGGGACTAGGGAGTGTGAATGTTGGGATTCCCCAGTAGAGTCATTAGCAGTGATGTAGTATTTAGGCTGCTGTTAAGAAGGGCAAGGCCACTGGTTAGGAGCCTACCTGATATCATCTCTCTGATATGACAGTTATTTCCTACTGTACACTATGCATCCAAAATGGCACCCTATTCCCTATATTGTACACTACTTTTGACCAAAGCTCATAGGGAATGAAGGGGAAAGGGTGCCATTAGAGACGCAGTGTATCACTGAATCTGTGGGCTCTCCATTGGAAAGTCTCCAAACTTGGTGTCAAAATAGCCACAAGTGTTAAGCACCAATGTACTCAACTGCAACACAACTCTACTTACCAAAACAGTGATGACTGAATTCCAAACTGCAATGTAAATGTTAATGTACAGTAGGACCATATTGTATGTTGTACATAAAAACATGTGATGTACAAAAGTTTTTACTTGCCTCTGAGAAGTTGTTAAAAAGAACATGAGAAAACCTACTCAGAGTTCTGCACATTCTATAAGAAATCAACTGGAAATCGACTGATTTATCCAAAATTCCCAGCTTGAATTGTTCAAAAAGTTTTGTTTTAATTCCATCAAATGAGATTCCAGGGTCTTTCATTTTTTGTTTCCCATTGGCAGTCCAAAGCTTCTATGGTTTAATCCACACTACTTTTATTGCATTCCTCAGTCCAAGCAACACTACTACAGTATCAGTGGCTCGCAGTAAACACATTGCCATTGCTTCACTTCATTGAGATCCGTCTGTCAAAATACTTAAATTAACAGCGAGGTTTAGGTCTGTATTTGAACTCAGGAGAGGTTTGAGTGGGTTGTTTGTTATCCTCCTGAGGCCAGTAGCAATGCACAGTACAGCTGGTTCAATATTACTACTGGTACAATCCCTCTGACAGCTACTGTCTAATTGTAAGACCTCTGTCATGTTCTCGATCTCGGTTCCCAAACCAACTGCATGTCATATTGCTCTCCTTAACCACCTTTTGAAACATGTATGTTCTCTGAGGAGCAGAACACCAGAAACAGAGCATATTTTTTTCCCAGACATTTCTATCAGAAGGATTTCAAGGAGAGTCTATCACTCCAGGTGGATCCTCATAGCTCAGATCTGTCTAAGGGGGTTCTGTCTAGTTTTCAATGAATATTCCACTGACAGTATTTCATAATAACTATCTTTCTTACAGGGATTTATGGAGAAGACAAAAAAAAAATACAATAATAGTCAAATGAATGTATTTTACCCAAATAGGATAGCATACACTCTAGCGTCCTTAGTTGGGCTAAATGAAACATGCATGGTCCTTAAAGACTACGTTTGTAGCTTACACAGCACTGTGAAATAAGAATATCTGGGGGATCAGAGAGTGAAAACAGTGATAAACTTAACGTTAGAAAACACATAAAACAACTACAAGATCTACCTCTGCTGCTGCTGCTACGTGCATGCAGGGCCCCTGTTCACAACCCTCTGTGTGCCAACCACTGGTAGCTAGCTAGAGCTCACAAAAAAAAAACAAATTAAAAAGGGTTTTAACGCTTCAGTGAAAATGCCAACAGGCCCCTTGTGGGATTTACGACATCTAAATTGCTCAGTGTGTTTACTTGCGGCCGGCTTCTGACTAGTCATGGATCTGATGGTCTATTGCTGCAGGTGAATTTAATGGGTGTATCAAGGGGGGAGGGGGGATGCTGGGGCAGCTGCTCTCCTACTGGTTGGTGAATTTCCTGGTTGGGTTTTATAGGCAGCAGGCTCGCACGGCATCCACAAGGTCAGACTGGTAGACTGACACAGAAAGCAGCCTGTAAACCACAGCAACACTCCTGTGAATGAGGAGGAACGGAGAGGAATTACATCATATACCCTATATAGTGCTCTAATTTTGCCCTGGTCAAAACTAGTGCACTACATAGGGAATAGGGTGCCATTAGGGACGCATATAAAGTCTATGTATCCATAAGCTATTTTTGTCCTCCTAAGAGAATGGGTTAATAAAACATACTAAATAAATGTAAAATAGTCTTTATGCCCATTCTCTTTGGACCCACTCTCCAGCTAAGGCCTTCTCTGAGGTCCCAAAGAGGCCTGAAAAGATTCTGATGGTAAGAAGGAAGAAAAAAAATAGACTGTGAAAAAGAGTGTGAAAGGCAGCACTCGGATTCCAACACTTTGGAGAGAGAAGATTTTTGCTTTTCATCCATATGATCTGTTTTCTGATTTTCTCACTTGTCAGGGAACTTAGAAAAGTGAAAACTCCCAGTTCCTCTTAACAGTTTTTTAATGGTTATGGGCCTACACTGGAAAGAAGAAACCTTGAGAGAGGAGAGGATGAAAGGGAGAGAGAGAGAGAGAGAGAGAGCGAGAGAGAGCGAGAGAGAGAGAGCAAGAGAGAGACAGAGAGAGAGAGAGAGGATAAACAAACTTGAGTAAATACTGTTTCATATTTTCTCCTCTGCCAAAAGCAATTTTATTGCAATCTAAATAAACCAAAACAAAAACACCATATATTCCTTAAGGATGAGGTCTAGATTAACGAGTGCCCCACGTTGATATGCAAAGTACTAATACATTGGGTAAAATATGTTAAAATCTGTTCCCCTATCCAGTTTCTACTGGAGAGGATAAACGATGATGACAGATCAGAAGTATTTCCGTTCTGTTGATGGCTTCTGTCCATATAGCTAAACTACTACCAATGGGAACAGCTGATGTATTTCATTGCTAAAAGGAATACTTGAGTAGTACATCTGCAATCTAAAACAAACATCTTAGCATATGTTAACAGCCTATCAATCTCTCAACACTTTGAGATAAACATATATATTAAGCTTGATATCTCGCTCTATACTCTATATATCAACTATACTCACTACTACTCAATCTATGCAGTGTGGTCTCATTGCTCTATTTTCAACCAGGTCAAGCTACAGGACTGTTTTGTAGCACAGATTGGAATATGTTCCGGGATTTATCCGGCAACATTGAGTGCATTGACGACGCCGTCCTCACAGTGACCGTACATACATACCCCAACCAGAAGTCATGGATTACAGGCAGCATCCAGTCTGAGCTAAGGGCAAGAGCTGCCACTTTCAAGAAGTGGGACACTATTCTGGATGCTTATAAGAAATCCCACTAAGACCTCCGACGAGCCATCAAACAGGAAAAGCAACAATACTATCTTATAAGATATAGATATAATAATCTTATAAGATCTAATCCTAGTACGCCAGCTCTGACGCTCGACAGATGTGGCATGGCTTGCAAACGATGAGCTGCACAGCAACACAAACCTACCAAACCTACCAAATGCCTTCTATGCTCGCTTTGAGGCAAGCAACACTGAACCATGCATGACAGCACCAGCTGTTCCGGATTACTGTGTGATCTCACTATCTGTAGCCGATGTGAGTAAGCTGCACAGCAACACAAACCTACCAAATGAGCCAAATGCCTTCTATGCTCGCTTTGAGGCAAGCAACACTGAACCATGCATGACAGCACCAGCTGTTCCGGATTACTGTGTGATCTCACTATCTGTAGCCGATGTGAGTAATACCTTTAAACAGGTTAACATTCGTAAGGTCGCGCACCAGATACCAGGATACGTACTCAGAGCATACGCTGACCAGCTGGCAAGCATCTTCACTGACATTTTCAGCCTGACCCGGTCTGTAATACCAACTTGTTTCAAGCAGATCACCATATAGTCCCGGTGCCCAAGAACGCCAAGGTAACCTGCCTAAATGACTATCGCCCTGTAGCACTCACATCTATGGCCATGAAATGCTTTGAAAGGCTGATCATGGTCCACATCAACACATCCCAGAAAACCTGGACCCACTGTAATTCGCATACCACCCCAACAGATCCACAGATGATGCAATCTCTATTGCGCTCCACACTGCCCTCACTGACCTGAACGAAAGGAATACCTACAGCATTTAACACCATAGTCCCCTCCAAGCTCATCATCAAGCTTGGGACCCTGGGACTAAACACCTCCTTCTGCAACTGGATCCTGGACTTCCTGACGGGCAGCCTATAGGGAGGAGGTCAGAGACATGGCAGTGTGGTGCCATGACAACAACCTCTCCCTCTATGTCAGCAAGACAAAGGAGCTGATCGTGGACAGCAGGAAACGGGCAGGCGAGCCCCCATCCACATCGATTGGGCTGTAGTGGAGCGGGTCGAGAGTCCACATCACCAAGGACTTTAGATGGTCCACACAGTTGTGAAGATGGCCCGACAGCTCCTCTTCCCCCATAGGATGCTGAAAAGATTTGGCATTGGCTCTCAGATCCTTAAAAAGTTCCACAGCTGCACCATTGAGAGCATATTGACTGGCTTGATCACCGCTTGGCACGGCAACTGCAAGGCACCCGACCACAAAGCGATACAGAGTGGGATGAGTACGGCAGAGTACATGCATTGGGTGGAGCTCCCTGCCATCCAGGACCTCTATACCAGAGGAAGGCCCCAAAAATTATCAGACTCCTGCCACCTAGCAACAAGGCTGATGAATAGCTAATTAAATGACTACCCGGACAATCTGCATTGACCTTTTTTTTTTAAAGTAACTCTCTTGCACTGACTCTATGCGCACACACTAGACTCTACACACACACTTGCATATACTTACAGTGACACCCCAACACACACATACTTATACTTTCATACCCACTATGTGTGCTGCTGCTACAGCTCAGTCTACTATCTATCCTGTTGCCTAGTCACTTTACCCCTACCTATGTGTACATAGCTACCTCAATTACGTCGTACCCCTGCACATTGACTCGGTACTGGTATAGCCATGTTATTTTTCCTCGTTATTTTGTTTCACTGTGTATTTCTTCCTTGCGTCTATTTCTATTTTAGATATTTTTATCTTTATCTTTAACTCTGCATTGTTGGAAAATGACCCATAATGAAGCATTTCACTGTTAGTCTACACCTGTTGTTTACAAAGCATGTGACAAACACAATTTGATTGATTGAGTGAGGTCAACCAGTCTTTGGTATTAAAGCAACCCAGCACAGCAGAAGCAAACTGAGTGCAATTTGCATGCCAGCCAGCAGTGGAGTGGACTGCAGCCCCAGAGGCAGATAGTGTGAAAATAGCAGCAGGCAGCAGCATGAGTATTTGATTTGATTTGATTTGAGTAAATGAAAGCGGTGTGGGCTCACTGCCGCTACACCCCTCTTCCTGTAATTGTTGTCCTGACTGGAACCTCAGGAATCCAGAGTGATTACTATGGAACGGAACGCTCTGCATCTTGTTGCCATGGCAACACCCACATCTTCTGTCCAGCAGCCTGGACCTCACCTCTCACACCAGTGATCCATTAGTTTAACCACTACCACAACCCTGAACCAGGTCAAGAATGGGTTGTGTTGCAGACATGAGTCGGGCTCCTTTTGGTCTAACCATCAACACGTTGTTTTTTCCCCATGGGAGACCCAGATTCAGGTTCCGTCGTGACAGTTGCGTCCCAAATGGTTCCCTTTTCCCTTTATAGTGCAGTACTTTTGACCTGGTCCCATATGGCTCTGGGTGCAATTCAAGATGCACACATGGTCAATGCAACTGTGGGCAATAGTTAACAAAGCATAAAGATCAAAGAAACCAAATGTACAGTCTACAGTAAGAATTTGCAGGCTAAAGTTTGAGGGAGTGTTGTCATTCTGTTCAGGTAGCAGGAAGTGGATGATTGAAAAGCTTTTGTATTGACTCTGCATGTCACGTCTGCCTTGCTCCATCCTCTCTTTCCTTCATCTGCTGTTTTCAAACCCTTGAGAAAACCACAAGGCTTTGATGGATATAAACGAAAATGAAAGAGAATAAATAATTGTCATTCATTCTATTCCTATCGTTGTCTTTTCAGGGTTTTTAAAGCTGGATGTCTACTACAGTCACGCAGAATATAGATCCATGATGATGATGTACTTCTCCCTCCCAGATACAACACTGATTAAACCACTGGGTGGAAAAACCCTTGACAGCTTGTTTGAAATGGCACATTATAGATACTATAAAAGGATCATCTCCATATGCTATATACTATAAACACCGTGCAGTGTTTGTAATTGTTTTCCCAGAGAATAATGACATAGCAGGCAAGACATCCACAGTGTGGTGTATTGCCATGTTTTTCTAAGGTTCTCCCTCCCTCGCTTGCTCTCTCTCTCTCTCTCTCTCTCTCTCTCTCTTCTCTCTTCTCTCTCTCTCTCTCTTCTCTCTCTCTTCTCTCTCTCCGGTGCTCTGATTGCTGCAGTAGGAACACACACTTTCTCTCTCTCTCTCTCTCTCTCTCTCTCTCTCTCTCTCTCTCTCTCTCTCTCTCTCTCTCTCTCTCTCTGGTGCTGATTGCTGCAGTAGGAACATAGAGGTCTGTGTCAGGACGGGTCACCTGCCAACATCTGGAAGCGCGCTTAATGACCATTAAAACACGAGACGAACCCTTCACTAAAATGTCAGGAGGTAGGAGGACAGGGGGGGGCGGTGGTCGAGGAAGTCTCACGCTCCCCTCACATGCACTCAGGCAGCGGCTCCGTCAGCTCTGTGACATTGGCCTTCGCCAGGGCTCCATACATGAAGCATTTAAATTTAATAGGACCTTGTTCTCTGTTAATGGCTGCCAGTGAAATTGCTTTTCTCCTGTGTGTGGCTTTTTGTGTACAAGGTTAGCCTCAGAGCCATAGAGCCTGATACTGTATTTACAATGGAGATCATTGAGGTGTTCTGACTGTTGACTTTTACATTGAGATTGTGTTCTCAGCCTGGCAATATATGCATTAGATAAATTCAACTAATAAATCATTTAACAACCAGGACTGTACATTATATTACTCATAATAACCACCATCATGCAATGTGATAAAAGGACAATTGGGACTATATCAACAATGGACTAATGAAACAAATACCAAAATATACTTTTGGGGTGGAGTTTTCCTTTAACACAGCAATTGCACTGAAACACACAGGATGAAATTAACATGATCATAACAGAAAGGCATTTTGCTCTGCAGTTCTGGGTTTTACAGTGACATGCCAGTACAGCTGAGCATTTCTAGTTTCCTCTGGTCTTGTGCAACTCAGGCCAGGAAGGTAGCTCCTGTCCTGATCTCCTCTCTTCCGCTTGGAGAAAGCAAAACAACTGGTTTATCAATTCAGAGCAGCGAGTCCTTGAGAAGACGACCGGCGAGCGCACCTCTTTGTGGACCGTGAATAATGCTGGAGGTCAAGGGTGAGGTTAGAGGATGTTGAGTCTGTCACTCTCTTCAAACACTAAGTAAAAACATTCTACATGCATTTTTCACTGGCTAACACGGACGGAACTACTGGCTCGCAGGCAGTCGAACCTTCCAAACTCTTCCAAACACTCAACACGTGAAATGGTTTTAACATCCAGGTTCAAAACAGCTAGAAAAGAGACATTGTTTCATAGGCTTTTATTTCAGACACTCCCCTCAGGCTCCTGGGTATCTGTTTGTAGGAGCATTGTATACTGTATACTGTAAATCAGGGGTGTCAGATGATCCGGCACAAGGGTGGTTTTTATTAAAAACAATATATATATAGAGTAATTCCTTGGGGGGAGAACAAACTCAAGATACTTTAAAATAACTAAAACCAAATCGAAACTGTGAAGAAATTATAATGGATCTACATTTATTCAATTTGATTGTCCAGCTCGCTAATAATCACTAAACAGTCAGGGAGCATCGAAGATTCCAAAATCGATGGATAGAGAACTATTTTTTGCTCATTTTGACAGCAAGGAAATATCACACATTTTCAGGGTGGCCCTCCGGACCTCGTTGAAGACCAAATGCGGCCCCCGGGGCAAAAAGATTTCGACACTCCTGCTGTAAATGCATAGGCCTACTTCTAACTATGCTCTACATATCGAAACACATGATTGCTGATGAGTAGTGTATTTATTAAATGTAAAGTCTATGGCGTCTCTAGGTCCTTTGCTTATCTGCTTCATGTTTTCTCCAATGATAAACATCCTGGACCTGGTATGTAAGGGTTTGTATTCTCTCTCAATCAGCATCTCAGTTTAAAGTCTCTGCTGGGTGTTTGCCTTGAAAGATGAGCTTCAGAGAGAGAGAATATGAACAAAGGAGACCTAGTTTTGAGTCCCAAATGGCACCCTATTCCCTTTATTGGATATTCCCCTATAGGTCCTGGTCAAAAGTAGTGCACTATATAGGGAATAGGTTGCCGTTTGGGCCGCATACCCAGCTTCTCTCCTCAATTGATATTAATGCATTTCAGTTCTGTAGCTTGTTGCTTTATGATGTTATAGAGATGATAAGAGGTCATGTTCCGGAGGAAGGCACCAGCACCAGCCAACTGTATCATCTACATTCATGAACAGACTGACTCACAGCGCAAAGCATGTATGTCCCAAATGGCACCCTATTCCCTATGTAGTGCACTTCTTTTGACCAGGTTGATGGGACTCCGGGCAATAGTAGTGCACTATGCATGGAATAGAGTGCCATTTGGGACGCACCCCTGATAAGTCTCACCGACTGGGACTGGGGTTTATTCTGGGGTCGTTGAGGTGCTCTTGTTTTGTGTACTTTTTTAGGGTCGCTCCGATTTCTCGTCTGCTTAAACAGAATATTTATATCTTCAGGTCATACTGTTAAGGGGATGTATCAACGATTTATCAAAGACAAGCGGATCTGTCCCTTGACAGCAACTAGGCACTTTCTCTATAGTACAGTCTTTTTTTACTATACTTCCAGCATAAACTCCCTTCTACTTGGTCTGTCCTAAATGGCACCTTGTTCCCTTTTGACAAGAGTCCTATGAGCCCTGGTCAAAATAAGTGCACTATATATGGAATAGGGTGCCATTTGGGATGCGTCCTTGCTTTCTTCTCTGTGATAAAAGTAGTTTGTCAAGGTTTTGACACGTTTTGAACAGCTTCTCTCCTGACAAAAAGGTAGTCTTCGAGACCACTAGAAGACAGATTATTCAGTCTTAACACCAGCAGCCATACAGCCATTTCCTGTTATGGGAAGTTCTTGAATTTCTACTGGAATATCTTTGGGTTGGCTAACCCTCAGTCTTGCGTGTGGTGTAGGGCCTGCAGTATTACAAAGCTCCTGACCTGTCCTGTGTCACTTAGTTGGTAGAGCATGGCACTTACGATGCCAATGCTAGGATTGTGAGTTTGATTCTCGCTGGGGACACACTTAAAAAAATATATGCTCATAAGACTGGATAAAAGCATCTGCTAAATGGTATATATTATTCAGATTCTTACACAGTTGAAAACTTGGTTACCTCCATGTACCTTTCCAAGTCGTGCAACGGTAGCCAGAGGCTTCTTCAAACCTCTCTGCTTCTTCTGTTCACATCTGTAAACTTCATGAACTAGAACATTCAACAATAGGCTATGCCAAAGATGGTTCTGTGGCTATACTCCAGTCCAGTCATGTAAACCTCACATCCGTGACGGTATCAGATTTAAAAAGACACATTTTCACTGTATTCCCCGTGCTTACAGTGACACCCTCTGGCAAAGTTTGGTACCTTACTTACTACATTATTATTATTTTAAAAATATGACAGAGAATGAGACAACATAGAGTTTAAAAAATAATAATGATAATTTAACCTTTACTTAACTAGGCAAGTCAGTTAAGAACAAATTCTTATTTACAATGACGGCCTACTAAAAGGCAAAAGGCCTCCTGCGGGGACGGGGGGCAGGGATTAACAATTGAAAATAAAATTAAAATATAGGACAAAACACACATCAAGAATTGACAAGAACATAAAACAAAAACAAAACAAAAACAGAAACATTAGTTATGACAGTATAAGATCATGTGACAATGACGCTTATTCCGAAAATAATTTGTTATAATTTTGGACTGTAGACAAGCTTTTCTTATTATTTTGTAATTTTAGAGACTCAATTAAAAACCTAAAGTCTATCAAAAACCCTTTAAAGCAGGGATGTTGATTTAAAAAAGTTGGTTTTGTGGATATAAGATTTACCAACCAACCAAAATCATAACATTAGTTACACATTTCAAAGAGTTCAGAGTACTGTTAAACAAGGATATAAACATCATTGCATTTAATATCAATAGAATGACAGGTTTTCCTTCATTTCTATCCAAAATCGAATCATGTACAAACAACTGTAAAACAAATGTGTCAGCATTTCAGGTTCATCATTGCAGAAGGTAAACTTGTTGTCAATGTCTGTAAACCTTGACACCATCGTGTTGTAGGGATAAATGTTGTGTAAAATCTATAGGTCCACCTCTCTAATCTTATTAGAAATACATTTAAAAGGACAAAGCCAAAAGGATTTCCATCTTGGTGTGATATTTATTTTGCTATAAAAGATATTATCTTATGTGTTTATTTGTACACTTGGGACTTTTGATATCAAAACCATTAATAAATAGATTAGGTTCTATTCGAAGTGTATCTTGAAAGCACATGACTTTTCATTAGCTGGGAAATACCAGAGGGAAAATCATTCACCACCAGGGTTGGGGAGTAACAAATTACATGTCATCCGTTACATGTAAGGGATTACAAAAATGGTAACTGTAATCTGTTACATTACCAGCAAAAATATTGCAATCAGATTACAGATACTTTTGAAAAACTAGATGATTACTTTGAGCATTACTTTTAAATGACGAAAGGAGGTTTGTGAAAAAAATATTTGACACTTCTCTGTTTCTCAATTACATTCAAATCAGCATTGAAAAAAGGCGCAAGTTTAAGTTTGTTCCACCTGTGCGAGTCTGAACACAAGTCAGAGACTTAAGACGCAGAGTAGGTGAACGAATGATCTCCGCATGTGTGGTTCACACCGTGAAGCATGGAGGAGGAGGTGTGATGGTGTGGGGGTGCTTTGCTGGTGACACTGTTGGTGGTTTATTTAAAGTTCAAGGCACACTTAACCAGCATGGCTACCACAGCATTCTGCAGCGATAAGCCACCCCATCTGGTTTGTGGAACTATCATTTGTTTTTCAGCAGGACATTGACCCAACACACCTCCAGGCTGTGTAAGGGCTATTTGACCAAGGAGAGTGATGGAGTGCTGCATCAGATGACCTGGCCTCCACAATCACCCAACCTCAACACAATTGAGATGGTTTGGGATGAGTTGGATCACAGAGTGAAGGAAGCAGCCAACAAGTGCTCAGCATATGTGGGAACTCCTTCGAGACTGTTGGAAAAGCATTCCTCGTGAAGCTGGTTGAGAGAATGCCAAGAGTGGGCAAAGCTGCCATCAAGGCAAAGGGTGTTTTTATATATATATTTTTGTATTATTTAACATTTATTTAACTAGACAAGTCAGTTAAGAACAAATTATTATTTACAATGACGGCTTACCCCCGCCAAACCCGGTACTTTGAATAATCTAAAATATATTTATATTTGTTTAACACTTTTTTGGTTACTACATGATTCCATATGTGTTATTTCATAGTTTTGATGTCTTTGCTAATATTCTACAATGTAGAAAATTGTAAAAATAAGAAAAACCCTTGGATGAGTAGGTGTGTCCAAACTTTTGACTGGTACTGTAGATATATAATTTTTAAGTCCAAAAATGGGTGTACTGTAGCAACTACAGATTGCCCCTTTAAGTCTATCCATAGTGTGTGAGTTTGAGCATGTGTCAATTAGGCCTATGGATTTAAAAATAATAATCAGCATGAATTAGATTGAGCAATAAAAGCCTCCCTTTTATTTCATAGGCTGGGACCCGCACTATGCAGCTGTTGCAAGAGCTCATTTTTCACTGGCTGTCCACTGGTTTCAAAAACAATGATTGATAGGCAGTCTAAACTTCTTGAATTGAACCATTATTGTGTTCAAATACACATTTAGATTTGTGAACATCCATCCACAACAACCACAATCCGTAAGGCGCAAATAGCTAAATGAGAGAGTAGCAGTGTGATTCACATCAATGCGCTATGTAGATATCAATAATAAGCGATATCCGTATCGACGTAGATACTGCTGTCATCCTTACCTCCAAGCTTTATTTAAATTGCATTATATTTGGATGCAGCAGTCGCACCATTGGAATACATAGCTTGGACTGTAGCCTACAAAAGCGTATTCCTGCTCTTTTTCCTCGATCCATCAAACACATTTGCTGTGTCATCATATTTGTCTCTGATTTATGGTCAGACTCGCTCACGTTGAACAAATTTAAAATAGCGAATGTTTTCAATGCTGATTTGAATGTCATTGAGAAAACAGAGACGTGTCAAACATTTTGTTTTCGCAAACATCCTTTCTGAATTTAAAAATAACCCTCGAAATAATAATTTCGTTTTTCAAAAGTATCTGTTATCTGATTACAATATTGTAGCTGGTAATGTAACAGATTACAGTTACAGTTTTTGTAATCCTTTACATGTAACGGATTACTCCCCAACCCTGCTGAGAACCATAAAGATGCTGGAGTTCAACCATTTAATCGTAAAACTATTATTCATATCCACAAAATCCAATAACTCAAAACCTCCTCCTGCCCTAGTTGCAGAGAGAACTTCATTTTTAAGGTGGTGATGTTTGTTTTTCCACACAAACCAAACAATCCAAATCACTAAATGGTTGAGGGCAGTAGGGAGTTGATGTCGTCAGCTGTTCGACGTGGCGACTTGACGTAGTTTTACGCGTAGCGCCAGAGGAAGGAAGGAGGGACTGGGCTTCAGGGATTTTATCTGCATACTGTGTCAGGTTCTACCGGGGGATGCTAACGGAATAACGACCACAGTCATGCGTTCATCAACATACGAAAAATAAACATTGCAACGGTGTCATTCCGTTCATAATAGTAATATTTGATGAAATACCGTGTGGAATAAGCAGCTATATTTTACATTTTGGGAGATTTGACTACTGCACCTACACAGCAGGTAACGTTAGCTAGCTAACTGTGATCATCATCATTTTCAGCAGCACCACCAGTTTAGCCAGCTGGCTAGGGACGCAAGGTTGGAGCTAGCTAGCTATGTGTTGTATTGCTGGGACTAACAAGCTAACTAGATACAATACGAATGATGATCACGAATAGCTAGCTATGGCTGCTATAATGTGTTGTGAAATGTGATTGCTTGTTGTGAGAGCAGGTTATCGTTGCTTTCAGCACTGTAACTGTACCAGTGGACAGATCAGCCAGCTGGCTAAGGAATATGGACACTGCATATTTACATATCACAGCTGGCTAAGGAATATTGACACTGCATATTTACATATCACAGCTGGCTAGGCTGGATATTATCCTGAATTAGGCAGATTTTACTCATATTTACATTGAAACCATTCCTATCATTAATGTGAAAAGCTCAGTGTGTGATGACTGTGCTCTCTCTTTCTTCATCACCTCTCTTTCTCCATCTCTCCATCTCCCATCTCTTTGTCTCTCTCCCAATGCTCTCTCTCCTGCAGACGACCACCATGGCAGACAGTTTTATGGGCAAGGCGGCTACCATGGAGATTCCTATCAACAGCAACGGAGAGACCCTGGCTGAGGATGACAGTTTGGAGCAGGTGGGTCATATGGTCTGTGTCCCATGGGAATAGGGTGCCATTTGGGATACAGTTACTATGTACAGTATTTATATGTATACTGTGTGTGGTGACCTCTCATTACATCAACTATTTGTTTGTGTATTTTATTGTACTGTATTATGTCTCACTTCTGTGCAGGCTGCAAAGATTCAGTGGACCTTAGATGAGAAGGTAGGGATATGCAGTAGAAGGGATGAGAGAGAGTGTGTCACGTCGTGGTTGGGGAACTGTAGATTTAGATGTAGTGTACGTGTTAACATGGACGACTTTCAGACTAACCACAATAAACCTTCATCAATAGGTTTACTCCTAATTGTTTTTCACTTAATCTACTGAACCATTTTCATGTGTGTGAGTGTCTGTGTACAACAAAGATTAGGCCTATATGGAAGGTCTTCGTCAGATTGACAATATACTCTACAGCAGCGTTACGCATTAGTCAGTCCCTCCAGGATTCGCATTTGTTTTTTGGCGCAGCAAAATCAAGTGTTTTTGGCCGCAAATATCATAAATCTCTGCAAAATCTGTGAGGTACTGATTAGAGTTAGGCTATATCTATTTCATTGATGTGTTGTGGCTTCACCTTAGGACCTGCAGCAGGTGATGGTGTCTGGTCCCAACCTGAATGAGACCAGCATCGTGTCTGGAGGCTACGGAGGACCTGCAGGGGGCATCATACCCACCTCCTCCATCAAAGGTACACACAGCTCTACTGCTTTCACTAGCTCCATTAAAGGTACAGACAGCTCTCTCTCGCTCCGTACTGCTCTCATTGCTTTGCATTACTGGAATGCCCACTTAATTATGTCCACTTAGGCCTTATTAAATCAATGAATTGCCTAGTCCCTTAAGCAATGTCTGTGCTGCTTGCTTGGTTTGTTAGCATTAAGAATGGTGAAGACTACATTTTCAACTGCCCCAATGTGGTTTGTCCTGATGGAATTAAATTCAGTTTTTTGTTTATTTTAGGAGGTTGCCTGCATGCTGTTCTGCATCAGTGACTCTATTTTGACCTAACTTTCTTTCTGATCTTTCAGGAGTCTATGAGTAGCAAACAGTCTCTCTACTGTATTGGCTATTTTGATTTTAAGATCAACTTCCTACTCTCTCTTACTGACTATCTTAACCAACCCTGTCCTCCAGGCCCTGCTATCCACTTCAACCCTCAGTATGTGGACAGGAGACGTCCCCCTGCCCTTAACTGTGCCCTTGTCCCTGGAGCCGAACCTCAGCCCACAGGTGGCTTTACACTGAGCTCAATTGTTTTTTGTGAAGTCACACAAAGTATCTGCGCATGTGTACAGGTTTGTTTCATGCTGTTCACAGCGTGGAGGCCAGGGCACCAAGACAGCGGAGAAGTTGAGCCTCTAGCTTCAACGCTCTTAGTTGTTGTGGAAATCGACCCTCTGTGCTGTTTACTCTCTGCATCTACGTCATATTGCTGAGTCTGCCTGTTTACAATTTCAAGGGTGTTTTCATTAGTTACTCTTTCATTCTGTGGGAGAATGAGCCCTGCCTGTAGCCTGGGTTGCTGTTTAACCCCAGACACTGTTGAAGTCCCTCACTTCAAGAACACGGTGTACCTGTTGTCTACAGATGTCATGGGAAAGAAGGGCATGCTGCTGTACTGTCTAATGCATACTGAATGCATGTCGGTGGATGTTAACTAAAAAACTGGATATGTTTACTAACCTGATTGACTTCATTGCAGAGCTGTTTGATTTACTGTGTTATGTTTGCGTGAATGTTTCTAATGATGACAACTGCATCCCGAATGGATAGGGCACTACTTTTGACCAGAGCCCTATGGCTCCCCCATAGGGAATAGGGTGCCATTTTGGATGCATACTATGTATGCAAATGTCACATGAAGTGGTTAACGAATGAAATATTGAGGTTCATTAAATCATGACATGTGCATAATTTCATACTCTACTGCTACTTATGTTCTCCACATGTTCATATTTAATATTTTTCTCCATCTGCTTTTTTATTCTGTTGTTTTTTTGACATGGAAAACCTGTGTGACTCACTATCACATCCTCTCTAACACCTTCACCAACCTTCATCTATTCTCTCCATCTCATATATCACATCTCTTCTCCCCATCCCCCCCCCCCCCCATGTCCATTCCAGACCTGCGAATGAAGTCCAGGGCACAGGGTGTAGGTCTGGTCCCCAGCCAGTCAGCAGCCAGCAGGATAGCCAACCAGAACCAGACTGACCAGCCATTCACAGGTACCAGAGAAGTAGGGTTGCAAAATTCCAGGTTCACCAAAATTCTAGATAGATTTCTAGGTTTTCTAGAAATCCTGGCCGGAAGATTTCCAGAATTGGAAGGTAAATTCTAGAATTACTATAAGCACTACATTTTGAATTCTGCAACCAGGGTTTCTGGAAAAAGTGGACATTTTACCTGGGAATGCTACTGGATCTTTCCAGCCCTACACTGGACCCATACAGCACCACCCTCCTTTACTCCACTTCACCTTGTTCACTCATTCATTTCATTCACTCTCAACCGATCACTCAATCACTGTCATACTATTTGTCTCGAAGACATACTTGGTACATGAAATGAATATTTCAGGTCTTTGCTTTGAGGAGTAGTGATGAGGAGAGTGCCCAAGGAAGCACTGATCTTTCTGTGTATCGCAGCGCTACTGACTGAAGCTGGTTTTGTGACGGCGGTCATAGTAAATGAGATGAAAGGTCCATCTTATTTACTATATACTTTATCAACTAGGTCTCAGCATCTAACCACTTTAAGGAATCCTCTAAGAGTGAGAAGGTTATTTATTATCCTTTGTGTCAGGGTCGGGGATGCACCACAGTAACAGCAACCAGAACATGTCAGTGGAGGAGGCTAATCGTGGTGTGGCTGTGGAGAAACTAGACAGCGTTAAGAAGTGGGGCATCAACACCTACAAGGTACAGAACAGAACCTTTCTCCTGGAGAAAATGTGTTGAAGCCATCCTTCATTGAATCCTCACTGTGTTCTATGGGTGTGATTGCGACAGCACTGGTATGATCAGTTGTCTTCATACAAGACTGGGAATAATTTCCTCCTTGGAAAGCAAGTAACTCTTCTATTCAGTTCTATTCTGATCACATCTCTCCATGTCGTCTTTATCCCAGTGTGCCAAGCAGATGTTCTCATCTCCTGTTCTCTCCTTTATCCTAATCACATCTCTTCCTCTCCATCTTTACACCAGTGTACCAAGCAGATGTTCTCTGAGCGGTTCGGCCGTGGTTCTCGGACGGTGGACCTGGAGCTGGAGGCCCAGATAGACGTGCTCAGGGACACCAAGAGGAAGTACGAGTCTGTCCTGAGACTGACCAGCGCCCTGACCAGCCACTTCTACAACCTGGTCCAGACCCAGCAGGCCCTGGGGGACACCTTCGCGGACCTCAGCCAGAAATCACCTGAACTACGGGTAAGAAAGACCTCTAACTCCTGACCCCTGACCTTAACCCGTAGACCTCAGCCCAGCCAGAAATCAGCTGCAGATGGCACACTGTGTGAAATTGGCCTCCAGAAATGTAGCCTGAAAATCCAGCCTGTCAGTTTCACTTTGGAATCCACGCTACCTTACTGACTGTTCCTCTAAACGAGATATTTATTGAGGTTGTAAACGCAAGTGTTTGTGTCCACAGGATGAGTTTGGCTACAACGCGGAGACCCAGAAGTTGTTGTGTAGGAATGGGGAGGCTCTTCTTGGAGCCATCAACTTTTTTGTGTCCAGCATCAATACACTGGTCAACAAGACAATGGAGGACACACTGATGACCATCAAACTGTACGAGGCTGCAAGGTAACAACGAAGATGGGGAAGGTTAAAAAGATGCAGGGCGGCCGCCCCACTGCATCGCAGTCCTAGCTGTGCCACTAGAGAATCTGAGTTTGAGTCCAGGCTCTGTCGCAACCGGCCGCGACCGGGAGACCCATGGGGCGGTGCACGATTGGCCCAGCGTCGCTCGGGTTAGGGGAGGGTTTGGCCGGCAGGGATATCCTTGTCCCATCGCACGTTAGCGACTCCTGTGGCGGGCCGGGCGTAAGGCACGCTGACACAGTCGCCAGGTGTACGGTGTTTCCTCCGACACATTGGTGCGGCTGGCTTCCGGGTCAAGTGGGCATTGTGTTAAGAAGCAGTGCGGCTTGGTTGGGTTGTGTTTCGGAGGACGCACGGCTCTCGTCCTTTGCCTCTCCCGAGTCCGTACAGGAGTTGTAGCGATGAGACAAGACTGTCACTACCAATTGGATACTACGAAATTGGGGAGAAAAAAGGGTAAAACATAATAAAAAATAAAGGTGCAGGGCCTGGAGATTCTGTAGTAGTTTCCTCCTTATAACAGTTTCAAATGATCATACTGACAAATTATGAGGTTTTACAGTCTTTTTTTACAGAGATCTGTGCTCCTTAACACCATGAAAATGTGGCCCTATATCTATGATTGCCAGAGACATTATATAGAGTGTGTTTGACATGACATCATAGTTCTGTGTGTCAGGCTGGAGTGTGATGTGTACCATGCATACCTGGAGGAGTTGAACCTGGGTTTGAGGGTTATACGTTGTTACAGGGTGTTATGTGGGTGTTTTATAGGATTGGGTGGTATACCGTATACTCTGAGGTATTTTTTTTTGTTGAATATTTCTAGCTACTTTTTAAGTACATACCTGCAGTCAACTTGTGCAATATGTTAGGAGATGAAACAGATCGTGTTCTTCATTTCACCTGTCAAATTATTTTACATTATGAAGCTGCAGTTACTTACTGCAGTTCCCCAGAACAGTTAAGCCAGTCACGTGTCGGTTTATAAATAGCACAACGGGAGACAGCAGGAGCTGGTGAGTTGATAGCGTTCTTTATCTATCGGAGAGTCTCTGTTATGCGGTGCACATGAGGTGATGAAGTTACACTTGAATGCAATTCACTATTAAATGTTTGCCATCAGTCATCGTATAACGGCTTTCTGCCGTGTTTGAGAAGTCAAAGAGCTCTGGATGGGTTGTCTGTACAGCTGCCGTTTGATCCCTGTGCTTCCTACTAGTGTTTTTCCCCTCCATTCTTCTCCCCTCTGCTCCATTTACACATGCTGCTCTTCCTTCAGAAAAGCATGCATCACAACTTTCGTAATTTGCACAATTTCTCTCGTTCACCTTTACTTGTAAATGTCCACACTCACTGAAAATGACATTCGGTAGCAACTAAGTATACTTGTATAACTTTATGAGCGGGATTTGCCTCTCTTCAATTAGTTTGTTTTTGCTCATTAGCATTTAGCTAACAGCATCTGTGTGATTTTTGTTTTTTTGTTTGTTTTGTTGTGTTTTTAGTTCCCCCCTGTGTACTATGCTGGTAATACCATAAACCCGGGATGGCAGAAGAACTAACGGTATGACTGGATACCGCCCAAGCCTATTTCTTTACGCTGCCTCTCCTCCCCTCTCTCTCCCAGGCTGGAGTTTGATGCGTACAGGGCCGACCTGGAGGAGTTGAGTCTGGGTCCTCGTGATGCTGCCACCATGGTGCGTATAGAGGTGTCCCAGCAGCAGTACCAGGTGCAGAGAGACAAGTACGAACGGCTGCGCTCAGACGTCACCATCAAACTCAAGTTCCTGGAAGAGAACAAGGTAGGTTAGTTAGTTATGGGTTAGTTAGTTAGTTAGTTATTTGGTTAGTTAGTTTACAATAATGCTACATCACACTCTCTCTCTTTTTCTGTGTGTGTAGGTGAAGGTGATGCACAAGCAGCTGCTGCTCTTCCATAATGCTATCTCAGCCTACTTCGCTGGGAACCAGCAGCAGTTGGAACAGACACTGAGACAGTTCAACGTCAAGTTAAAGCCCCCAGGGTCAGACAAGCCCTCCTGGCTGGAGGAGAGCTAGAGTGATCAGCTCCCAGTCTCCTGGGCTTGTATGTATCAAGCATCTCAGAGTACTAGTACTGATCTAGGATCAGTTTTGCCTTTTAGATAATTATGAATCAGATTATGTGGATAGGCAGGACTTGATCCTAGATCAGCACTCCTACTCTGAGATGCTTGATACATTTGGCCCCAGGTCTCAGTCAGGTCTCTGGTATATTAGGGACACAGATGGAGAGACACACTGGGGTTGGAAGAAACAAGAGGAATGGATGGATGAGTAGACGGAAGAACAGATATATGAAACCAACACAAACTGTATATACAAACCAGAGATGGGACAAGTAGAGACTAGTGATGATCATACTAAGGGGAAAAGAACGCAGTTCTTACATTTAGTTTTGCCAATACATTGCTCATTCGTTTATAGAATGTCTATTTTATGTTGATTTGTTGTGTTAATAATTATTCTCAACAGAGCGTCATTATGTTGTTGCTATGTAGCATAACTTTTAATTTATCATACTTTGACAAGTTATTCTAAGATTATAGTTTACACATAAATGTTATCATTATTTTCAAATAGTTTTCACTCTTTTGTAAAGCGTACTGTAAAGCATTCCAGAGGTCATCATTTGAAAGGTCAGTAAACTAGAAGATATTAAGAATAGGCTATGTATCTGGACCAGTTACATTGTTTGTACCTGGTGACGATTAGAGGTATATTTATTGATGAGCAAAGGGAGAAAGAAGCCTACAGTCTGTGGTATACTATTGATGACAGAAGTTATGGGATAAAGGGGCAATCTTGGATTTGTAAAAACAAAAAGCAGTCAACAATCAATGGCTATATATCATGAATTTAAAAGTCAAAAAATGAATTTGTACCAATCCCAGATTGCCCCTTTGTCTACCAATAATTTTGAGGACAGGAAATACAACTTTTGCATTTACAATAATCTCTCTCTGATTAATCCTGCATATAATTACACATGTATTGTCTTTAACATATCTAATATCTCAATAATCAAATAGAGTTAACATTTGTTCAGAAAAATACCTAGACTTGGGCCTCCCGAGTGGCACTGCATCGCAGTGCTTGAGGTGTCACTACAGACCCTGGTTCGTTCCCAGGCTGTGTCACAACCGGCCGTGACCAGGAGACCCATAGAGCGGCGCGCAATTGTCCTAACGTCGTCCGGGTTAAAGGAGGGTTTGGCCCAGCGTCGTCCGGGTTAGAGGAGGGTTTGGCCCAGCGTCGTCCGGGTTAGAGGAGGGTTTGGACCAGCGTCGTCCGGGTTAGAGGAGGGTTTGGCCCAGCGTCGTCCGGGTTAGAGGAGGGTTTGGCCGGCACGAATGTCTGTCTCATCTCTCATTAGCGACTCCTGTGGTGGACCGGGCGCAGTGCACGCTGACACGGTTGCCAGGTGCACAGTGTTTCCTCCGACACTTTGGTGCGGCTGGGTTCCGGGTTAAGTGGGCATTGGGTCAAGAAGCAGTGCGGCTTGGTTGGGTTGTGTTTCGGCAGACGCACGGCTCTCGATCCTTCGCCTCTCCCGAGTCCGTTGGGGAGTTGCAGCGATGAGACAAGATCGCAATTGGATGTCACGAAACTGATTCCATTTAAATGTATATGTTCTTGTTAGGTTTTTATTTTGTTTTCTCTCACATTTCCACATCAATGTTGTGTCTTGTTTTAAAACAGATATGGACCTGGTGTACAGTATATTAAATGGTGGTTTACAGTATATGGTTTGATATTTCCATAGAGACTTGATGTTTCCCCACAGAAGCTGTACAGTAATAACAATCCGTCCACTGAATATGTTGTTGTAGTCATCATCTGTATAAGTACTGTACCATATTGTGTTCATACATTACATGGCAATACAATCCAAAACATGTCTGAAAAGTGATTGGTTCTTCCATCTGTGATTGTCTTCTTTACTGTTAATCAGGCAACGGTCCAGGCGTGTGTCCCGAGTGGCACCTTATTGCCTAAGAAACACACTATGTTTAAGTAGTGCACTATATAGGGAATAGGCAAGTTCTGCCAACCCTGCTGTAAGGGTCAAGCTGAGTTTTATCTGATTTGCATTTGGTGAAGTCAGAGTGAGAGCTGATAACTGTCTGGTCTATTAAACAGCTTGTGAAGTTATAGATCTTTCATCGGTCTGTGGACAAACCTACTGTAACTCTTCCACCAGGTAGATGAGGACAGTAGACAATATTTGACACACAGAAAAACCCAAGATTCAAAATGTAAATGACGTTTTAATTGCAAGAATCCCAATCCAACCGCTACAATGGTCAATTTCCCTATAAATACGTAGTTTTTCATTATATTCATGCTCACTGTGATTCAGGAATGTTTCCTTTAGAAAACAAAAGTTTGGAGTATGTGACGTTCTTTGTCTGAACCTTGCTGTGTCTTGTGATTCACCTCTATGACATATTACTGTGTGACAGTGGATAGAGTGGTCTGATTAGCAAACGGTATGAGGACTCAATTGTTTGTCCCAAATGGCGCCCTATTCCCTACATAGAGCACTACTTTTGACCAGAGCCCTATAGGCCCTGTTCAAAAGTAGTGCACCAATGGAATAGTGTGCAATTTGGGATGTGCGCCATGTTTAATCACACAATATTGCTATTTAATCATGTCATACATGTCAACACCATGATCAGTGATGTGATGAATTCCACTGTCTTTATGTTGACATGTTTCACCTAAAAGTCTAGGGTGCCTGAAATGTAATATCCCAACAGGTGGTGGTCAGGCCCTGAACCCCTGAATGTGTTCAGTTAATGATACTGAAAATGTCGTATAAAAACTCTGTATTAACACAAACTAGAAAAGGACATTTCATATAAAAGAAAATGTGTGCTTGCTAGTCTTGAAGTATTATGGTTGGGAAATAGTAGCAGTAATGGTAGTGACTGCAGTAGTAATAGGGTTGTCATACGCTACGAGTTAGTTAAAGTGAGTTGTTTTGGGGTGGTTTGTACGTGTGGTGATATTATAGTGGCTTATAGTAGGCACTATAGAGCATAATGTCGCTGTCTGATGAAAGCCTCTCCAAAACAGAAACTTTTCAGGAAGTTGAAAAATAGCCATGTTTTCCCATTAACGAACATACAGTTATTAAACTTCAGAGGCTATTTGTAATACATTCTCTTAGTCCTAGAGGCATGAAATGTTCAGAGTACATTGAGGGGAGTTACAGCTTTCAAAAAACTTGGCAAAAATGGAGATGAGGTTTTCATCAGACAGCGACGATGGAGTAATATGGCACCATACTCTATCAAATGTGTTTGTTTGAACATTCTGAAAGTTCTGTGGCGGTTGTTCTGCCATTGAAATGAATGAGGATACAACAAGCTTTATAGTTTATACAATAGCCTATGAATGGTATCAAAAAGATGTGTTGAAGCAATCTAAGTTGAGTCTGACTGCACATGTCAATGTTGGCTTGGTGTTTGTAGCATAAACGGTTCAAGAGCAGCGCGGATCCAACATCGAAGGTTAAATGGCTGTATGAGCATTTGTGGTGGTGGTTATGGGTCTGTTATCGGAAATACAAAGCTTTGTTAGTGTGTTTGAAGCTTTTGGAGGTAGAAAGAAACGCTATGCTATTATGCTAGGTGGATACAGTGAAGCAGCTCAGGTGGAATGTATGGACAAAACAAATGTTTCTATTTGCATTACCAGTTTCACAGCTCCGGGCAAGAACACACTCTAGGCCAGGTATGGAGATCGCTTTAGTCAGGTTTCTCCACTCCACAATGTACAAATACAATGGAGTTGAGTGGTGATGAGTGTGGGAGGACTGCACTTCCGACTCATCGAGTTGCCTTCCTTGTACGTATGTTTGTCCTGTGTAAATGCAAGCTTTTATTTGGTTGCTGAAATCTGTCGTTTTTGATAAATGTAGCATTTTACGTGACCTCTGCCAAGGGAACCATTATTTGTTAACGGAGAAGGAGCAGCCTGTCATTGCACACCATATTTTTTTGTTTTTGGCAGGGACGCATAAAATGCCAAAACGATGGATTCCAAATATAACAATCAGGACAAGCACAGGTACACAGTAAGCCTTAAAGAATGGATATTAATAAAATGATGAAGTGGTAGTGCATGCTTAAAGTCGAAACTCTCACCTGGACTAGAGGGGAAATAACTATGTGAGAATGCTGTTCATAGACTACAGCTCAGCGTTCAACACCGTAGTCCCCTCCAAACGTATCACCAAGCTCGGGACCCTGTGACTGAACACCTCCCTCTGCAACTGGATCCTGGATTTCCTGACGGGTTGTCGCCAGGTGGTGAGGGAAGGCAACAACACCTCTGCCACGCTGACCCTCAACACGGGGGCCCCTCATAGATCTATGCTTAGTCCACTTCTGTACTCCCTGTTCACCTACGACAGTGTGGACACGCACGACTCCTACACCAACGTCAAGTTTGCTGACCAACAGCGATGACACAACCGACAGGGAGGTCAGAGACTTAGAAGTGTGTTTCCAGGATAAGAACCTCTCCCTCAACGTCAGTAAGACCAAGGAGCTGATTGTGGACTATAGGAGAAAGAGAGGAGAGCAAGCCCCCATACACATTGACGGGGCTGTAGTGGAGCGGTTTGAGTGCTTTAGTTCCTTGGCGTCCACATCACTAAGGACTTAACATGGTCCACACACTCGTTCAGCCCCTCTTCCCCCCTCAGGAGGCTTAAAAGTTTTGGCATGGGCCCTCGGATACTCCGAAAGTTCTACAGCTGCACCATTAAGAGCATCTTGACTGGCTGCATCACCCTCGGAATGGCGCACATACACAATCCATGTCTCAATTGTCTCAAGAAATATTGAGACAAAAATATTATTTAACCTGTCTCCTCCCCTTCATCTAAACTGAATGAAGTGCATTTAACATAGCTTTCACCTGGATTCAACTCGTCAGTTTATGTCATGGAAAGAGCAGGTGTTCCTAATGTTTGTACACTCAGTAGCTTAATTATTGTGTATTTTATTCCTGTTGTGTTACTATTTGTATTTTATATATATATATATATATATATATATATATATATTTAACTCTGCATTATTGGGAAGGGCTCTTAAGCAAGCATTTCAAAGTCTACAGCTTTGCATTTAGCACATGTAACAAATACAATTAGATTTGATTTGAACTTCCTACTCCATTGGAAAACAGTGGATTACGTGGCACAGTACTAGTCTGACAGACATCACATAAATTCCTACTTTTATCAAAAACTACCAATTTCAGAACCCAAAGAAAAAATTGCATTTACACAGGACAAACGTAGGTACAAGGAAAGTATTAACAAATTACATTTTTACATGTATCAGCTGACAGTGACAAGATGAAGTCGGAGGTGCACTCCGCCCACACTGGTTTCCACTCAACTCCATTGCAGCCTACTTGTACATCGCATATGACCAGTTTTACACTGTTTACATCTCACTGGATTATATCAAGTAAAACTTAATTCAGTAAGAACACTAGGCCTACTGTAAACTGACACATTTGGGTGGCCAGACACAGTGCAGATTTTACAGTACTGCTGTCAAAATGGAACATGGCACTGGCAGTTAGGGTTAACAGGGCATCTGGCTCAGTCATTAATGTATATATACACTAGATGACTAAGAGTGGGCACTGTGTTGAAGCCACCGTACCTCGATGGCTTCTGGCACTCCAATATTTTCGAAGGTATAGAAATGCATTTATTAATGTTTACATTAGTTTTTGCCACACACACAGACACCTTAATGCATGCTTTTAATTTATATTATATTAGCTAAACATATATATATATATATTTTAAGGAAATGTGAAATTAATGTAGGAGAATATAACACATTTCATCTGGTAAAAGATAAAACAAATAACACCCCCCCCCCCCCCTCCCATCTTCTTTCAAATGCAAGAGAAGTGCCACAATTTAGATTCTGGCCACTAGATGGCAGCAGTGTATGTGCAACGTTTTAGACTGATCCAAATGTGCCTAATTGATTTAAGTACATAACTGTGCACTCTCCTCAAACAATAGCATGGTATTCTTTAACTGTCATAGCTACTGTAAATTGGAGTTAGATTAACAAGAATTTAAGCTTTCTGCCCATATGTCTATGTCCTGGGAAATGTTCTTGTTGCTTACACGTTAGCTCAACCGTCCTGTGTGTTTAAAAAAAAAAATGTTTACCTTTATTTAACTAGGTAAGTCAGTTAAGAACACAGAGAACAGATTTACCGCTTCTTAGACAATGAGAATGACAGACCTATAACACACATTTCTACGTGAATTTGGTGGGGTCGCCCAAAAAGTGACATAGTGCAGCTTTTATTGAAAAACTGTATAATTTCGATCATTCCTATGGAGGACTGCTCCTACATGGAAGTGCCAATATGGCCGACCGGTCTCTCAATGGCCAAAATGTTGTACCAGCAATTCAGGGTTTATATACATCTTTAGGCACGTAAAGTTGCGACATACTTTTACGTCTCCTCTAACACCTCGGTCGTCACTAGTTAACACAGCCACAAAGTCATAATTATCGCTAAACCCCGCCCATTTCTACAATTGATCTTCTTCAAATCTGATTTTAAACCTTAATCCTAACCTGAACTACACTGCTAAACGTATTCCTAACCCTAACCGTAAATGAAGACCAAAAAGCATCTTATATATGTTTTGGAAATGTTGACTATGTGGCTGTGAAACCTGACCTTGTGGCTGAGTTATCTAGTGGAAACCTGACAGCACTGGTAGCAGACCAACTCAATTCACACGTCCGATGTTGAAGTTTGAAGAGGAAGGCGGCGGACTAATAACTCATGGATTCAATTGAATTGTAGTTTTTGGTGTTTCAAAATTGTTTTCACTCTTGGTGGAACGTTGCATATCGAGCAGGTAAGGTAGGCTACAGAATCCTCTTCCCTTACTTTGAATGTTATAACATATTAGTAGCTTAAAGAGAAAACCTGATCAAAATAGGTAGCTTACTGTATTCAGTTTTTCTGGTGAATGTATTGTTTTGATTTGTAAATTCATACACGTATTTTATCATTAGGCTGCTTTCAATGTCTTTCGAATTAAGCATTTGTTGATACGTTGTCTCATTTGAGCACTTCAGCAACAATTGTCATGAGGCTTGTTCGGTGCCTGGCAATACAGTAAGTTCTGCTGCATGCCTACCATTCTCTGTTAAAAGTTCACCAATACCATTATTTCTTTACAGGAGGGATCAATCAAGGAAAAGGATTATATCACCCTCTTCAATAACTGATTTTAAACACTAATCAAAGAACATTTCCGTGACACCTTGCAGGTACAAAATGGAGGTAATGATGAAGCAATAATGATGAGACCATGATCAGTTCCTGATCCTTGGTCCATCTAATTCTTTTCCACTAAAGATGGAATCAGCAGTCACTCCACCACCTCCTCCTCCACCACCACCACCTCCCCTCGCCCCCCCACCTCCTCCTCCTCCACCACCACCTCCCCTTGCCCCCCCACCTCCTCCCCCTGGTCCCCCACCTCCCCCTGGTCCCCCACCTCCCCCTGGCCCCCCTCCCCCTGGCCCCCCTCCTCCCCCTGACATGGACTTTGGGCTATCTAGAGGCCTCCAGCGCAGCGGCTCCAAGATGCGTAACTTCAACTGGGATGCGATCCCCAAACACGTGGTGGTGGGCAAACACAACATCTGGACGGAAGAGAAGACCCTGGGAGAGTATGAGCTGGACACTCAGAGGATTGAGGAGCTGTTCAGTCACAGCCGACATCAGGGACAGGGACAGGTGCAGAAGGCTCTGAACAGACAGAGTCTCAGAGGCAAGCCAACCAACGGTCAGGGCACAGAAGTGGTGAGTTGACCTAACCTACTGTACCAGGAAGCACTTCTCTAGTTTTATACTGGCAGCTGGAGTTGAATAGGATAAGTCAAGAGGTACCACCACATCAGCTATTTTGCTCCTCGATCAGATACAGTATAGAAGTCTGCAAGGCATACATATCCAATCTGGTCCCAGCCAAGGCCTCTCCAATGTCATGCAAATTCTGTCATTATTTTCTTGCTCATGATTTCTCACCTGAGAGTTTGTTTTGAGCAGCTCTACTTTCTGGGGGTAGACGAGAGACCGAAACAGTGTATTGAATATGAACATTTGTTCTGTTTATGACCAGAGATATTGGATATGTTGACATGTGTTCTTTAGACCCTAATTGATTTTGTTAGGGAGTGTGTGTAGTGTAGTTGTGGTGTACATCATATCATCACATGTGTTGTTTTCCTACAGCCTTTCTGTTGTAACAGGCTCGGTCATGTAGTCATAGTGGCCAGGGTTAGGGTTACGGTTAAGGTGGCTCGGTGGAGGTTGGGAAATATATCAATTCCAGCAGCCCATGACTCTTGTTTATCTCCATGATGATACTGTTTTTTGGTCTGGGCCCTGGTCAAAAGTAGTGCACTCTTAAGGGAATAGGGTGCCATTTGGGAAGCTGTCTCTCTATTGGTGTGGCTCCATCATGATTCTATGTGCGCCTCACTGGGATCAAACTCAAGTACATCAGGAAGCAACGATGTATTAGTGAAAATGTTGAGTTCAAAACAAACCAATCAGTATGAGCAACAGTTGGAGACGATTCTACCCTAATCTTTTTTTATATAATTCATTATCATGCTGTGATTGGAAGGCTGTGTTTCCTTTCTGTCCACATACCTATGAAGTCTATAACATCATCTGAATGCCAGCCGCCAGAGTGCTTGATTTAACTATACTCTCAGAGAATAGATTGATAATAAATATTTGCCCTCTACAAGAAGCATTAGTTCACCAGCAGAGGCTATCTAATCAGATTTATAGATAAGCACTAGTTCCCCATGCAAAACTACTGTGAATAAGCAACACAATTGGACTAAATGAATGACCATCATTTTACTATGAAACCATTTCCCTTTTTCATGTGTGATATTGTGTGACTTATTGGAACTATGACATGTTCCTCTTAATACTCCTCTGCTTAACAAACATAGGATGTTTATGGAGTGGGGTTTCATTTAGGAATGCTTTGATGTATAAACTGAAGGGTGGAGTCAATATAGCCTAACTATTCTTCATCAGTTTACCCAGGGAGAGTCAATTAAGCACTAATATTTGCTAATTGTTTCCATACAGTTGATACTTTTATGTATTGCCTAATGCTACCTCTATAACAAAGAACTGGGCTGTGGGTTCAGTTAAGATACAGTACTTCCCTTTCTGTAGGTGTCGGTTGGGATTTTACAGAACTGTTGTGAATCATTGTCCTGGTTTACAATGCTATTGTCATATTGACAAAGCTATTTCTGATCCTCTACTTGTTGTTTGCTAGTGAAACCACCCTGCTATCACATTTAGGCTACCTTGGCAGTACAATAAAGGTCAAATGTGGAGCTATTGAAACTGACCTTTAGTCTCTTACCTGTCCTTGTTCCTAACTCAGTATAGAGGAGCAAGACTTAGGAATGTCAGTATGTTGACAGCTGTTGCAATGGCTTATCATGGGCTCTCAAAAACAAGTCAATCAAACCAGTAAAACCTTAACCGTCAGAATCAGTTGTTTTTGGGGGAATGAGGATGTATTTGTGATAAAGAAGAAGACTGTGTTTAAGGAAAACGCTAAGCACCTGATAAACTCAACGCCTGTTATTGACCTACTGATATCTTCACGTGTGTGTCTGTGTGAATGTGTGTGTTCTGGAATGATCGACTGATGTTGGTGCGTTTGTGTGTTCTATTTTTACTGACTAACTCATGTCTTCATGGCTATGTGTCCCACCACCACCAGGTCTCCATTCTGAACTCCAAGAGGAGCATGAACGTTGGGATCTTCCTGAAACAGTTCAAGAGGTGTGTCAGAGAGAGGCAAAGATATCCTGAATTCCAAATGGCACCCAATTCTCTAATTGTGCACTACTTTTGACCAGAGTCTGATCTAAAGTAGTGCACTAAATAGGGAATAGGGTGCCATTTGGGACGTAATATAAACTGGAAGTGTGCTAAAGGTGTGGAGCTGTGGGTTTGTCAGAGCCACGTGTTTCAGGATAAAGATCACACAGTGGTTGAGTCTCAAATTGCACTGTCTTGCTATAGTGCACTCCTTTTGACCACATCGGGCTCTGGTCAAAGGTAGTCCATTATATAGGAAATAGGGTGTAATTTGGGACAGCAAGGCTTGGTAGTCCTGAGGCTAGGCTGCTTGACATTCCCAGCTCTGTGTTTCTGAGGTACAGCAGCCTGTCCCAACAGGTCGACTCGACATGATAACTACTGCAGGAACAGTGCAAACAGGTCATTCCACAGATTAACTCTTGAAACATGGCATTAATGTGTTTCTAAATGGTTTTCTCTGTAGGCCCACAGTATTACTGTGTTATATATTACAAAATTACTACATGCCATGGGCTACAGTGTCTAATTTTCTGAAGATTCTCGCAGTACAGAAAACTCAAAAAGCAATAAGTATAAAGCAATAAGACATAGAAGTATTATTATCCAAATGTTTTGTCATTACATTTATTTTTCATGTCCATGTATGGATGCACTTTTCAATTTTCTGTTAAATGTATTTTTGTGTCAAGGTTTTTGTCCTTGTGCTTCTGAGGAAAGAAAACATTGTTCCAGTTCAGCTGTAGTAGGTGTATACACTATGTGTAGCAGGTAAGGGCTTGTCTATGGTTGGTTAGGTGGAAAAATGCCGTAAGAGGGTGTTCAACCAATGAGGTAAGAAGGAGCCTTGCTTACCAGGCTTAAAGAAACATGGCAACGAGGAAATGAGCAACACCTTTAGAGACCCAACCCTAGAACATGAGTAATTCAGGAAAATAACCACATTGTGTAGTTGGAGATGAATGAATCACAGCTATTCTCCTTGACTAGTCCCCTAGGAGATTGAAAGAATATTGAATGAATCAGTCGATGAAGTTTCCAAAGTCACGTTGGTTTTAATACAGTAACTGATCAGTGTCTGTGTCTCTCCCCAGGCCAGTGGGAGACATGATCAACGACATCAGTTCAGGAAACGGCCTGAAATTTGGGACAGGTAAACTGAAGGAGCTGTGTAAGCTTCTGCCAGAGAAAGAAGAGGTACAGTACTTCACACAGCCTTTCCCAGTAGACAAGCATAGATCAGGCCGCTGTCGCTTTGGCACCTGTGTTCTGCATAGGGCAAACTCCAGTTCGACCACCATTGTGGGAGCTGAGGCTTGCCGCCAGCTTGCCGCCATTGTTGATGCTAACTACCACAGTGAACTGATCATATTTAGCTTGAGAGACGGTTATAACAGTGTGCTCCCAAGTTACAACCCTTACCGTAATGCTGTGTCTTCCTAAGATTGTTCCCTGTTGCGTGTGTGCAGGTGAAGCAGCTAGTTGGGTTCAAAGGGGACCAGTCAGGTCTTCCTGAAGCAGACCTGTTTATGATGCTACTTATCAAGGTTCCCAGGTGAGTGAGTGTGTGTGTGTTGAACCATCTACAAACGTCTATTCACAGTTTTGTACAATTTTGTGTTTTCTGTGTCTTGAATGCCAGTTGTGTTCCAGAATGTGAATCATTATTCGTGCCCTTTCTTTTAGTTATGAGGAGCGCCTCAACAGTTTGGTTCTCAAAGAAGAGTTTTTCCCATTCATGGATGAAATGAAACGATCCATCGCCACCATGATCACAGCTGGAAAAGGTGACCTGCATGTGACCTGCATGTGATCGGGATCGTAATAAGGTAAATATGTATCTGTACTAAGCTCAACTGTCTCATTTGTCTGTCTGTCTGTCTCTCCAGAGCTGTTAGAGTGTGACGACCTACACTCTGTGATCCGCCTGGTGCTGAAGACTGGAAACTACATGAACGCTGTGAGTGGGGGGAAAAATGATATCATAGATGATATTATATACTGTATACCTTTATCTATGGTGTAAACTAAGTTGTTGGCATCCGACGCTTTGAGTAAGCCCAAGAAAAATAAGAACTCATTCTACAAGTTTTGAATAATCCTCAGGTTAATTTGTCAGCCTATCTGACTGTCTCTCACTTGTCCTCTGTGTGTCCATAGGGTGGCTATGCTGGCAGTGCCATTGGCTTCAGAATGGCATCGCTACTGAAACTAGTGGACACAAGGGCCAACAAACCAGGCATGAACCTCATGCACTATGTAGTCATGGTAATTATAACCCTTATTTGAAGCTCATCCTTTATCTAGAATCTTGTTTGTCTCCGATGCAGTAGTTGTTCATGTGTATGTCGATTGTAGCAAGCTCAGAAGGTTGATGTGGCCATGCTGAAGTTCCCAGACAAACTCACACACATCGCCGATGCTGCAAGGTACAGATACACAATGTCTTACGCACTTCAACAAAATTTGTAATATTGCTGTTTGCCCCACAATAAGGCATTCTATTGTAGTGATTGTGCTTTTCTGTATTGAGTGATTGATATTGGTGTTCTGCCCCCCTGTAGGATCCATAAGGAGGACATAGAGAGTGAGTTTCAGAGAGAGGTGAAGAAAGTAAAGGAGGCGAAGGAGGAGGTGCAGAAACAGGAGGAGCTACGGGCTCAGATGGAGAACTTTCTCAAGGTGAGGTAGCCTGCCTGTGTATTCTCTATGCCTTCAGATCTTCTATCGCTACCTTCCCCTATACTGTATACCTATGTCATGTTTCCAGGGCCACAGGTTTTGCCTGACCACTTAACCTGAACAGGAAAAACTCTGGGCCCTTTTTATAGCCTTAATAATCTTTGGTGGTGAATCTACATCTCTAGGGCCAGTGATGAGGTTGTTGATGTTTGTGGTCCCCTGTAGTTTCAGAAATGTAGTCCGAGACCCTAATGGCACCCTTTACCTTTTTACGTATAGTGCACTACTTTTGACAAGGGCCCATAGGGGTTTATTCAAAAGTACTGCACTATATGGGGAATAGGGTGCCATTTGGGACACAGCCTTAGTTATTTCTGTTCTGTGTGTGGTCCCCTGTAGGAAGCAGAGTGTCGTCTGGCTGAGACTGAGCTCTCTCTGCAGTCGCTGGGTTCAGTCAGTGACTCAGTGGCTGAGTACTTCTGTGAAGACCCCAGCAAGTTCAGACTGGAGGAATGCTGCTCCATCTTCAGCTCTTTCTGTGCAAAGTTCCTGAGGGCCATCCAGGTAAAAAACGGTTTAGAAAGTAGTCTACATGCTCCTTTTACATACTATTATTTATGCTCTCTGTATTACGGACTTTCATCTTGGCCCCCTTGGGAGCATAGCTTTCCATGTCACTCTTTTCTGTGTGAGGACTTTTGGCTGGCTTTTGTCTTCATTGAGTTACTCTTTTCTCTTTAGCCTTCCCTGCTTTTTTGTTGGACTGTTGCACACTGTCTCTGGCGTGTGTTATTGTGTTATTGTGTTATTGTATCTGTGTGTAGGAGAACCGTGATCGTGAGGTGGCGGAGGTGAAGAGGAGAACCAGAGACAGACTGCTGAGTGATGCTGCTAAACGCCGTTCCACCGCCACCTGCTCCATACAGGACAAGGATCTGGAGGGTGTGGCCCTGGAGTCCGTACTACAGAAGTTAGACATACTTTAATGAACATCACTCTTTTGAACCTGTCTTTTGGAAATATAATCTGTTATCTAGCGATTTTCCTTTTGTATTGTATTTTTGTGTTTTTCATTTATTCTGTAAAAGTGTTGTGACATTCGTGTTTACTTTGAATGTTTACTTTGAATAAAGTTTGATTTGATTTGATTTAGGTTCCTGACTAGTCATGGGTCCCAAAGGAGAAAAGGCAAGGGCACACCTTCCTGCACCAGTAGCAGCCTATCGAAGGCCCCCATTCAAGTAAACCTCCCCTCGGCAGAACAGGGAAACCAAGGTTCTGTTAAGGCCACAGAGGTGTGTAAGGAGAATGAGTGGAACTCTGCCAGAGACCTGACTGGGACCTCTCAGAGCGACCAGAAGGACCAGTCCCACAGCAAAAATAACTGGAAAGAGAACATGGTTCCAAATCCAGAGGAGACACAGCAAAACCCTAAGAAACCAGAGCAGAACCACAGAGGTTCTTGTTCTGGTTCTACACAGCCAACCAGGAGAACCGGTAGCAGCAGCTCCTCCTCTTGCTCCTCCACAGGTAGACCCATCTCAGTGATGAAGGACAAGGAGGAAGAGGAGGAGGAGGGAAATGAGGAAGAAGCCCAGACGTTGCGTGAAGTGTCCAGGAAGGTTCTGAGGTATCAGAGCAGCCGTGGTAGTCTTTCGTCTGGAGAGTACGGCCTGGAGCAGCAGAAGGCTCCTAATGCCACCGATAATACTAACACCTCCACAAGATCACCCAACGCTACGACCACTAATGCTACATCCTCCACCATCTCCACCATCACCTCCACCTCCCCTCACCAGAAGACCTTCCAAGAGGACAGACAGCGGCTGCTGGGAGATGCATGTAGAGGCAGCGAGAGTCTGGCTAGATACCTCCTCAACCCTCACCTCTCCCCCAAGGGAATACTCACCCGCAGACACACCTTCACCCTCCTCCCTAAAGCCCCTCCTACTGAGGAAGAGGAGGAGGATGATCTGTTCATTTTTCCTACTACTCCTACTCTGGGGGTCATAGGGAGGATGAAGTCAGTAGACACTGGTCTGATGTCCCCAAAACACAAAGCCTCTGGAGGACCTAACCTCACCAAACTCCCTGGCCACTCTGAGAAGTCTTGTGTCCGAGACCTGGTGTCTAAGAGTCCCTTGTCAAAACACAACGTCTTGACAACAAGTCTCAACATCCCCAGGGACTCTGAAAACAGAGGCTTGGTGGTACCCACCACCCCTCGCCACTGTGAGACATCTGGTGTCCAGCAGGACACGGTGTCCAACAGCTTGTCAGCAGCAGAGAGACCTACACATGTAGAGCTAAGAGAGCTGAATCAAGACAAGAGCTCCTCTATAGTCAAGACAAAACCTCCCCCCTTACACCTAGAGCTCAACCACAACCAGGATGAGGAGATAAAGGAGTTTTCTCCCACCCCTCTCCAGACACTCGTCTCCCAGAAACCCAAGCAGGCTGACCCTCCTCAGAGCCCCAAACACAATATGGATAACCCTTCTAAGAGCCCGAAGCCCAAACCTTCAGAGACCAATGGATTCATGTCTTTCTTTAAACGCCTGAGAGAGAAGAGCAGGCCAATGTGAGGAATCTGGTGTCCAAGACCAGGTGTCCAAGAGTGTTAGCAGAGAGACCTACACACATAGAGCTGAACCAGGAGAAATGGACAAAGGAGTCTGTCCTGGACAAGCCCTGAGCCCAAACCAGATGGCTATGGATTCATGTCTTTCTTTGAACAACTGGGAAAGAAGAGCAAGCTTTGCTAACAACAAGGATATAGACTCTAGAGGTGCCCTAGACTCGTGATTCATCTATTTATTCAGATTCAGACTACTCAGACAGATGTTACATTGCCCTATGGACTATTGAATATATTTATATCCATCCATTGATTTTATAAAGGCTTAATTCAAGGGAACTGTTGAAGTGGATTTTTAGTGGTAAATAATGATCAGTTGAGACTTGGAGAATGTGTCCAAAAGACAAATGTAACTTTATTCCACTAGGTGGCAGAGTGAGACAACAACGCCACATGTAGTGTGCTGTAGGCCACCAACAAATCACTGTTTATTCATTCTACCACCTCATATTCCCCCACAGAAGAGCATGACACTTACTGTAATATGTTTACCAATGTCTTTAATAATAGTGATATATTTACATCAGTATTCTTCTGACTAAATAAAACCACTGTTGATCTTTACCTTGGAAAATACTGGAACTATCTTTGCCATATCCAGTACTATTAAATTATATTTGCCGGAAGATATACTTACAGAGCTGTAGAAATGACATTAAATTACAGGCGAGGGCCTGTAAAGAGAAATACACAGTATTAAGATCAAATCATTTCATAGACAAACCTGTTAAATAATAAAAGTGTTTTGCATTACATTTATCACGTCATTTCAAATTTGTATTAAAGTGCTCCTCTTCTTAAAGTGCTCCTCTTCTTTTACTCATTTCATATGTATACAGTGTATTCTATTCTACTGTATTTTGCCAATGCCACTCCGACATTGCTCGTCCTAATATTTATATATTTCTTAATTCCATTATTTTACTTTTAGATTTGTGTGTGTTGTTGTGAATTGTTAGATACTACCGCACTGTTGGAGCTAGGAACACAAGCATTTTGCTACACCCGCAATAACTGCTAAATATGTGTATGGGACCAATAACATTTAATTTGATTTGATTTGACAAACAACCAAACATTATTGTATTGCTCTTATTGGGGTCAGTGTTACAAAGACAGCCAGTCTCTTAGCCAGGCTGAATGGCAGGCAGCTCCATGGTGGGGAGGACGTCACTAATCCCAAACCAAGTTGTTGAGGTCTCAGTCTCAGAAATGAAGAGAGCCAGGCCATGGGCCCTTGTCAAAAGTACTATATAGGGAATAGGGTGCCATTTGGGATGCAGCCCAAGCTACCAGCACCTGGTGGCATAGCACAATGGAGGGAGAGAGCCATGGACCCAGCAAGTACTCCCCAAACTGCTTCAGTGTGTGGCCCCCAGCATCCCAGCCTCCACCTGCCTCCCCAAGGATGTACCCCCTGCACTCCAGCCAGCCTACCGCTCTGCCAGTCCCAGGGACCACCCTGCCTCTCCTGGCAGCCAGGGCCTCAGCATGAAGCCCCAGAATGTACACCATGCATCCCCCTCTGCACCATGTGCCCCCCTGCCCACTCATGCACCCCAGTCTGCCATTCTACCAGGCATAGGGGCCCCCTGCCTACCCCCAGCTAGGTCAGGCAGGCCTGATCCCAGGGGGTGGGTGAGGGATTAACTTGTTGTGTTGCAGAGATCTCTGGGAGAGAGGAGTGAACGTGGCACTGTTTGTGACTTGAGTCGTGATGTATTATTTTGATAAACCTTTGTGATGGTCCTCATGAAAAAACACCAAACGATACCAAAAACCACTATATTAAATCTTTAGCTTTCCAGAAAGACATTATATATTGAAAGCTGTCCTCCTGCTCTAAATCCTGTGCTTGATAAGCATACAAATAGACAGACAGATGCGTGGATAAGAGCTTCCATTATGTAAAATTATCAGAGACAGTTATTGCTTGAACATTATATGCTTGCATTCTAAATGGGATCATATTTCCTATATAGTGTACTACTTTTGACCAGAGGTAGTACACTATATAGGAAATAGGGTGCCATTTGGGACACAGATGTTATGTATGTGTAGCGGTAGTCTGTCTCTGTTATCTACTGTACAGTCTGGTTTCTGCTATCTGCGGCTGCTGTTGAGTCTGCCTGTCTGTCTGGCTGCCATCTGGGCTGGATGCAGTCTCCATAGCAACCCCATCTCTTACAATGCAACCCTGACAGGGCCGTCTATGCCCACCCCCACCCCTCCTCCACCCCCTCCAACCCTGTGTCAGCATAAACACAACACCTCCTATTACCACCATGTACATTATCTCCCTCCTCTCTCTCTTTCTATCTCCTCCACCTAGATGCACCAGTTTTCTAAACCCATTAATGAAGAACTTTATGGCTGTGGAGGAGAACAAAATAATCGTGAGGATCACAAAGCCTTTGTTGTTGAAACACTGGAGACGATCCTGGTCTGAGTCCCAAATGGCACTCTTTCCCTTAATAGGGTATCACTGTATAGTGAGTTACAGTACTTACCCTATGGGCCCTAGTCAGACGTAGTGCACCATATAGGGAACAGGATGCCATTTGGGATGCCACCTCTGGTCTTATTGGGTGTGTATATTACAGTGTGTGGATTGAGGTATTTTTAAACACCTCTTCTGAAAGCATCGCCTTGCATGTTCCACTGCACCCCACAAGTACCCCCATCCCTACCCCCAAACCCTAGCACCACCCTGTCCTCTTGCCTTTCACCCTTCAGGATACAGAAGTCCCAGCTGGTCTGCTCTACTGTTTTCACATCCCTCCATCACTCCCTCCACTTCTCTTCTCATCCTGTACTAACTTTGCATAAAGATAAGCCATTTCTACTGTGGGTTTATCCAACCCCTAGATCTATTATTTGGAATCTTGTTTGGAATCCTAGTCCGAGTTCTTTTCTATAAAAATCACCCCTCATCAGTTGCTCAATGGGTAGGCTACATTTATTAATGGTAAATACAGTTATTAGGGCTTGGCCATTGTCTTCTCTACAGCTTCTCTATGTGTTCCTTATGTCTTAAATAGCATCCTGATTCAGACCAGAGGAAGCAGTGAAAAGCGACCTTTGTCCTTTTATGGGCAGGGGGCGTGGTTAAAAGAGGTCACACCCTATTGCAGTAGACAGTCTGTATCCCTCCATCACATTCTGAGGATGCTCTACATCATTTATATCTCATTTACATACGATATATATCATTGGACAACTAAACTCCTCCCACTGCTCTCTAGCCAATCCTCAAACAGTCTTTGTATGGGTCCCGCCTCTCCCCCCCTTCCTTTCTCTTCTCCTTCGTCTCCGGTCTCTCTCTCCTTCTCTTCCCAAACACAGCAGACCCTGCCCTTTTATTCCTTTCTCACCGTTCTCTCTGTGGAGTCTGTTTTAACAAAGTAGGACTTAGACAATGGACAGCTCTCTGTGTGGACTTGGATGCTGACACTTCTCTCTAAGGCTGCCTGGAAATTCATGTGAGTACAATCCTCCCATTCAGCCTCTCTCTCTCGCTGTCTGTCTTTCTGGGCTTTCTCCCCAGCCAACCGTAGTGCAGTGCAGTGCCATGTCCAGGATTTTTCGCTACATATGGATGCAAGGAAGCGTTTGAATAATTGATTACAGTATCTCGTCTGGCATCTGCCTCAGTTCAATGAATCTCAGAACAGGAACAGCAGTGGTTACTGACCACTAGGCTTCTCCGGCTCTTCTATTCATAACAGGGACACACACACACACACACACACACACACACACACTTCACCATTTTGGGTCCTGGCTGCTTGCTCTTCTTGGTGGCAGGTGGGCATCAATACTGCAGTCTATGGGCAGGGCTTGTGGCTGGAAGAGGTTACAGTATTTTGGAGAATTTATCATATATGTGAACCCTTTAGGGTTCCATGTAGAACCCCCTTACACAGAGGGTTCTACATGGAACCCTAAAGGGTTCTTCTATGGGGACAGCCCAATAACCCTTTTTTCTAAGGGTGTATGTTAGGTAATGTTATGTTTCAGTGTTATGTAATATAATAATGTTATGTTTCAGTGTTAGGTAATAATGTTATGTTGTGTTTTGGTGTTATGTAAGGTAATGATGTTTTGTTGTTTCAGTGTTAGGTAATGTTAGGTAATGGTACTGTAAGCTCATACTGTCAGACAGGAACATGCGAATCAGCAGGTTAGATCTATGTTCAAGTCATTCTATGGCTCATCATTTGGCATTGTATTGTCACAGGGTTGGATGTCTAGGTACCTCCCCTATCCTGCATCCAACATTATAGATGTCCAGTAGTGTTCTACAATGTTGATTGCCTTTCTTAGTGAGATGTGTTTAAGTTTGTTGCAGTGCTGGGTTATGTTGGGTTGTAGAAGACTACTTTGGATGCCGTGAATGTTTGACTACTGGGTAGACTGTGTTTGATGCTGTTCCTACTGCCTAAGGGTTGCATGTCTGACTGAGGGTTGCAGTCAGGTCTTATTAACGGTGGGAGCTGACTACAGCGAACAGCGGTTCCCAGATCTGTTAATATATTACAGTGTGCACTATTAGGGCACTGAACACAGCTAACAACTGATCTCAGGTCAGTGTGTAGGGGAGCTGCCCACAGCCCTGGTCTTGCTCAGAGTAAGCAGCCCTGCATGCGTAAGATCAGACAGACATCAGCAGCCATGACACAGGCTGTTCGCTGTAGTCAGCGCCCACCGTTAATAAGACCTGACTGCAACCTTCAGTCAGACATGCAACCCTTAGGCATGGTCTGAAGCTAAGCATGGTCTGCTGTCACTACTACTACTACTACTACACTATTAATATTACACTATTACTGTAGTTTTATAATGTAATGCTGTGTACTAATACATAATTGTGCTGTGCTGTATTAATAATGTCATTAGTATGAGTCTTTGCTGTAATTCCATGCTGCTTTATGGGAGATTAATAGACAATAGTGCATTGTGACTGTGAATGCTGTGGGTTTGTAGAATAGAGAGAGAGAGAGAGTCTGGAATCTTGTTTGGAATCCTAGTTCAACCCCCGTCCCCCCCAGTGGCCCCCATCATTCTTAAATGGAAGAAGTTTGGAACCACCAAGACTCTTCCTAGAGCTGGTCGCCCGGCCAAACTGAGCAATCAGGGGAGAAGGGCCTTGGTCAGGGAGGTGACCAAGAAATGATAGAGTTCCTCTGTGGAGATGGGAGAACATTCCAGAAGGACAACCATCTCTGCAGCACTCCACCAATCAGGCCTTTATGGTAGTGTAGCCAGACGGAAGCCACTCTTCAGTAAAAGGCACATGACAGCCCGCTTGGAGTTTGCCAAAAGGCGCCTAAGGACGCTCAGACCATGAGAAACAAGATTCTCTGGTCTGATGAAACCAAGATTGATCCCTTTGGCCTAAATGCCAAGCGTCACATCTGGAGGAAACCTGGCAAAATCCCTATGGTGAAGCATGGTGGCAATATCGGAATCGGCCCGATGTCTAGTTTAACGCCGATGTCAAAGCTGACGTGCGTACCTATTTAATGTAGGTAGATGACGTGCGTACCTATATATATCCTTCTGTTCACCTGATTTAGAATTCCTCACAATCAAATGTAGACCGCATTATCTACCAAGAGAATTCTCTTCGATTATAATCACAGCCGTATATATCCCCCCCCCAAGCAGACACATCGATGGCTCTGAATTAACTTTATTTGACTCTTTGCAAACTGGAAACCATTTATCCGGAGGCTGCATTCATTGTAGCTGGGGATTTTAACAAAGCTAATCTGAAAACAAGACTCCCTAAATTTTATCAGCATATCGATTGCGCAACCAGGGGTGGAAAGATCTTGGATCATTGTTACTCTAACTTCCGCGACGCATATAAGGCCCTGCCCCGCCCCCCTTTCGGAAAAGCTGACCACGACTCCATTTTGTTGATCCCTGCCTACAGACAGAAACTAAAACAAGAGGCTCCCACGCTGAGGTCTGTCCAACGCTGGTCCGACCAAGCTGACTCCACACTCCAAGACTGCTTCCATCACGTGGACTGGGACATGTTTCGTATTGCGTCAGACAACAACATTGACGAATACGCTGATTCGGTGTGCGAGTTCATTAGAACATGTGTTGAAGATGTCGTTCCCATAGCAACGATTAAAACATTCCCTAACCAGAAACCGTGGATTGATGGCAGCATTCGCGTGAAACTGAAAGCGCGAACCACTGCTTTTAATCAGGGCAAGGTGTCTGGTAACATGACCGAATACAAACAGTGCAGCTATTCCCTCCGCAAGGCTATCAAACAAGCTAAGCGTCAGTACAGAGACAAAGTAGAATCTCAATTCAACGGCTCAGACACAAGAGTCATGTGGCAGGGTCTACAATCAATCACGGACTACAGGAAGAAATCCAGCCCAGTCACGGACCAGGATGTCCTGCTCCCAGGCAGACTAAATAACTTTTTTGCCCGCTTTGAGGACAATACAGTGCCACTGACACGGCCTGCAACGAAAACATGCGGTCTCTCCTTCACTGCAGCCGAGGTGAGTAAGACATTTAAACGTGTTAACCGTCGCAAGGCTGCAGGCCCAGACGGCATCCCCAGCCGTGCCCTCAGAGCATGCGCAGACCAGCTGGCCGGTGTGTTTACGGACAAATTCAATCAATCCCTATACCAGTCTGCTGTTCCCACATGCTTCAAGAGGGCCACCATTGTTCCTGTTCCCAAGAAAGCTAAGGTAACTGAGCTAAACGACTACCGCCCCGTAGCACTCACTTCCGTCATCATGAAGTGCTTTGAGAGACTAGTCAAGGACCATATCACCTCCACCCTACCTGACACCCTAGACCCACTCCAATTTGCTTACCGCCCAAATAGGTCCACAGACGATGCAATCTCAACCACACTGCACACTGCCCTAACCCATCTGGACAAGAGGAATACCTATGTGAGAATGCTGTTCATCGACTACAGCTCGGCATTCAACACCATAGTACCCTCCAAGCTCGTCATCAAGCTCGAGACCCTGGGTCTCGACCCCGCCCTGTGCAACTGGGTACTGGACTTCCTGTTGGGCCGCCCCCAGGTGGTGAGGGTAGGCAACAACATCTCCTCCCCGCTGATCCTCAACACTGGGGCCCCACAAGGGTGCGTTCTGAGCCCTCTCCTGTACTCCCTGTTCACCCACGACTGCGTGGCCACGCACGCCTCCAACTCAATCATCAAGTTTGCGGACGACACAACAGTGGTAGGCTTGATTACCAACAACGACGAGACGGCCTACAGGGAGGAGGTGAGGGCCCTCGGAGTGTGGTGTCAGGAAAATAACCTCACACTCAACGTCAACAAAACTAAGGAGATGATTGTGGACTTCAGGAAACAGCAGAGGGAACACCTCCCTATCCACATCGATGGAACAGTAGTGGAGAGGGTAGCAAGTTTTAAGTTCCTCAGCATACGCATCACAGACAAACTGAATTGGTCCACTCACACAGACAGCATTGTGAAGAAGGCGCAGCAGCGCCTCTTCAACCTCAGGAGGCTGAAGAAATTCGGCTTGTCACCAAAAGTACTCACAAACTTCTACAGATGCACAATCGAGAGCATCCTGTCGGGCTGTATCACCGCCTGGTACGGCAACTGCTCTGCCCTCAACCGTAAGGCTCTCCAGAGGGTAGTGAGGTCTGCACAACGCATCACCGGGGGCAAACTACCTGCCCTCCAGGACACCTACACCACCCGATGTCACAGGAAGGCCATAAAGATCATCAAGGACATCAACCACCCGAGCCACTGCCTGTTCACCCCGCTATCATCCAGAAGGCGAGGTCAGTACAGGTGCATCAAAGCTGGGACCGAGAGACTGAAAAACAGCTTCTATCTCAAGGCCATCAGACTGTTAAACAGCCACCACTAACATTGAGTGGCTGCTGCCAACACACTGACACTGACTCAACTCCAGCCACTTTAATAATGGAAATTGATGGGAAATGATGTAAATATATCACTAGCCACTTTAAACAATGCTACCTTATATAATGTTACTTACCCTACATTATTCTTCTCATATGCATACGTATATACTGTACTCTATATGATCGACTCTATTCTTATGTAATACATGTATCACTAGCCACTTTAACTATGCCACTTTGTTTACATACTCATCTCATATGTATATACTGTACTCGATACCATCTACTGTATCTTGCCTATGCTGCTCTGTACCATCACTCATTCATATATCCTTATGTACATATTCTTTATCCCCTTACACTGTGTACAAGACAGTAGTTTTGGAATTGTTAGTTAGATTACTTGTTATTACTGCATTGTCGGAACTAGAAGCACAAGCATTTCGCTACACTCGCATTAACATCTGCTAACCATGGGTATGTGACAAATAAAATTTGATTTGAAATTTGATTTGATTTGGATGACGTGCGTACCTATATAACGTAGGTAGATGACGTGCGTACCTATAGTAGGTAGATGACGTGCGTACCTATATAATGTAGGTAGATGACGTGCGTACCTATATAACGTAGGTAGATGACGTGCGTACCTATATAACGTAGGTAGATGACGTGCGTACCTATATAACGTAGGTAGATGACGTGCGTACCTATATAATGTAGGTAGATGACGTGCGTACCTATATAATGTAGGTAGATGACGTGCATACCTATATAACGTAGGTAGATGACATGCGTACCTATATAACGTAGGTAGATGCCACGAAAAATACAGTGCTACACAGAACAAAAGCAGAAAAATGCTAAGAGCACACTTCCAACAACTAAACAAGTTCAAGTCCAGCAGTCATCTGAGAGAGTAAGAGAATTTCAGCGAGACAACTCAAAGGCGAAATCCATTAACTCCAAGATAATGGAATTAATTGCCCTCTCATACGGCTGCTGCCATTTCAATGACATTTAAGGACATGTTTGAAACTTGGAAACATTAACACACTCCTAGCGCCATTTGAACAACTGACTGGAGAAATAAACTAATCAACTGCGCCTGCAGCAGACGTGATACCCTCTGTCATAGCATTGAAACGCCTGCTCAACAAAACTGACGACAGACCGTGGGGTTAAAACTTGCAAAGCACTCGAGGCTGTGAACAAGTGAATCGGTGGAATTCTCTCTGAGCCGCTTTACTGTGTCGCCACCATGCTCGATGCTAGGTACAATAACCGCTACTTCGATGCAGACAAGAAACAGGGTTTACGTGAAATGTTACAGACACAGCTGGACAAGATGGAAACAGACACAGTGACAGTGCGCACCGAGGAAGAGAGGCCACGGACAGACAGAGCTGAAACTTCACTGCTTGACATGTATGATGAAATCCTGGTTGAGACTGAACAAATGAACGAACCAACACAGCAAGTAAGTGAAATAAATATATATTGATTATGTTTTACTGGTAATGGGGACATATGTAAATGCCAACAAAATAACATTTTGTGTGTCTGTTTCAACTATTTAACTGTACTAGAGTGCTTAAAATTCCGCTAAAATTGTATTGGGTTTTTTGCAAGGAAAATATCGGATATCGGTATTGGCCAAAAGTGTCATATCGGTGCATCCCTAAATTTTACCACTACAAACTGGGAAGAATAGCATTGTTCCCCTTGTCAGCTGTGTTCATTTTACTGTGAAGTGAGTTGATTGGTTTACAATACACTAAAACATATGGTTTGACTTGATGTGATTTGTTGGAATGTTATTAGATTGAGTCTTAAACACTCTGAGGGCAGCCAGTAGGACTCATTCTTCCTAACTGTATTTGACCCTTACCACTATTAGTATCAACACATCACAGTCCTCTTTCTCTAGTCTCCAAACAGGAAGGCACAGGCATAACGTTCCCATTAATGAGATGTAACAATAGTTTTCTGATGTAGGTTTGTGATCATCCACAGTAGAATAGTCCTGCAATGCATAACATTATGAATGGCAGTTCTCAGAATCAGTATCTACAGTGGTTCAGCATTGGTCTGATTGGGTGAGTCTCAGTGAAAAGCAGCATTTAACCTCGTCATCTGACCACCTTGGAGCGATTTTGCGCCTATGTTGGCCATGCATTCAGCATTGGTGTAGTCTTAGAAATCCCAGACCTAGGGCAACAGTTTTATGTATGTCAGAACATTGTTAATGTGGGAGGCAACCAGTATGCCTAGGGAAACTAGCATTGGTCTGATTGGGTGAGTCTCAGTGAAAAGCAGCATTTAATAGGCTGTTTCCGAGAGAGTGATTTTAATTTCCTGTAGCGTCATAGCTGGCTGGTTAGTGAGGTACTTTGTGCTCCTCCTGACCCCTGGCTCTGAGATAATGGACTATGTTCGCATCCCAAAAGGTACCGTATCCACTACATAGTGCAATTATTTTGAGTAGAGCCCTGGTCAATAGTAGTGCACTATGGAATTAGATGCCATTTTGGACACAGACATGGCCTTTATTAGCGTTCTGAATTCATATAGACAGAGACACTGAGCACCAGGTTCACTATCTATCTGTCTATGACTGTGCCTGTGTTGTATACCAGAATGTTTCTTTGTGTATGGAGAGGAGAGATGAGTCTTTTCCATTTGAATGTGTTGAGGCTGATTTGCATCTAGCCTCTTTTATCCCACATGAATCAATAAACTCGAGTCAGGACTACAGTGTGGGCTATTTCAAATGGCACCCTATTCACTATGTATTAAACTACCTGTGGCCAGAGCTATACAACATATTGTTTATCATTTGAGACAAAGTGGGCCTCCTATGGGCCCTGGTCAAAAGTAGTCCACTATATAGGGAATAGGGTGTCATTTGGGATGCTGACAGGGCCTATGTGAGTGACAGTAGTTAGCAGCAGATTGCAGCCTGGCTTGACAGGAGTGTGTGTTTGTGGGGGCCTTTTTGAGATCTGCAGTGCAAGGTATGTGTGTTTATGGATGCTTGCGGTGTGTGTGCAGGCGGTAGCCTCTTTTTAATATGCCACATACATAGGTGTATGTATCCTAATGAGCTGCTATTGTGCTGAGTACTGTGTTTTGATGCTGAGTAGGATAGCATATTTTGGGAATATTCAGAGGTGGAAACTTTCTGTGGGAATTAACGGAAATAGATGCAAATGAATATGAATACCATTTTAAAATGTAGATGTTTTTTGCATTGGATATATTTACCATATCATATGGAGACAGAAACATAAACCTTTTACCTTATCATAAGTAGACATAATTGCAAATGATTAAATTCTTCCAATAGAAATAAAAAAAAAACTATTTAGTTACAAATTGAACTTTAATTAAATTAGTTGACTCTTCACATCGGATGATTTTACTGAACAACAAAAGAAAGGGAACATTGAATGATTCCCCAAAAATGTTTTCAACATACATAAAATTATAGTCTAGAAACTAAAGCTTTGGTTGTCTTCCTCTCAGGCTTCCATGTCTTCTCCCTGGACCTCCTCAATGTCCTCCTCTAGAACATCAGACTCTGAGGCCTCATCTTCACTGTTACTTTCCAACATTGTTGAGGATGGCTCATTGTCAGGCTCAAAAGCCTCAAATTTGCCCAGATGGCCACCAATTTTTCAACCCTTGTATTGGTCAGCCTGTTGCGTGCTTTGGTGTGTGTGTTCCCAAACAAGGACCAGTTGCGCTCTGAGGTGGCTGATGTTGGTGGAACTTGGAAGATGATGGAGGAAACAGTGGAAAGAGCCTCAGATCCACAAAGCCCCTTCCACCAGGTGGCTGATGAGATATGTTGGCATGACTGCCATATTGCATCTCCATCCCAAAGCCCTTGCTTGGAAGTGTACTTCGCCAGACTGCCAAGAACCTTGCCCTCATCCACGCCAAGGTGGCGAGACACAGTAGTGATTACATCATAGGCCTTGTTGATCTCTGCACCAGACAGGATGCTCTTGCCAGCATACTTGGGGTCCAACATGTATGCTGCGGCGTGTATGGGCTTCAGGCAGAAGTCTTCACGCTTTTTGATGTATTTCAGAACTGCAGTTTCCTCTACTTGGAGCAACAGTGAAGTGGGCAGGGCAGTACAGATTTCTTCTCTTGCATCTGCAAGCAGAGTCTGAACATCAGACAGGATGGCATTGTCTCCCTTAATCAGTGCAATGGCTACAGCTATAGGTTTCAGGCTGCTTACCACCCTCTCCCACAAATACATCATCCAGGAGGATCCTCTTGATGGGGCTATCCATATCGGCAGACTGTGATATGGCCATTTCTTGGAGAGACTCCTTCCCCTCCAGGAGACTGTCAAACATGATGACAACAACACCCCAACAGGTGTTGCTGTACAGCTTCAATGTGGTGCTCTTATTCTTCTCACTTTTCTTGGTGAGGTAGATTGCTGCTTAACTTGATGACCCTTCACATACCTAACCATTTCCTTGGCTCTCTTGTAGTGAATCCATTGTTTTCAGTGCCATGATGTCCTTGAGGAGCAGATTCAGCGCATGAGCTGCACTGGCAATGGGTGTGATGTGAGGGTAGGACTCTTTAGACCAAGCATTGTATGTCACCAGTGCAAATACCTTCTGTGGTCCAAGGTCATTGACTGCCTTCAGCTCATCTGCAATGTAGAGAATGGTGTGTCTGTTGTCTCTTGTCTGTGCTGTTGTAGAATACTGGTTGAGGGGTGGAGATGATATAGTTAATTATTCCTTGCCCATGAACATTCGACAACCCATTAGAGCTGATTGCAATACAGTCTGCTTTCTCTATGATTTGCTTGACCTTCACTTGATCTCTGCATCCAGCAAATTAGTAGATAAAGCATGTCTGGTTGGAGGGGTGTATGTTGGGCGAAGAACATTCAGAAATCTCTTCCAATACACTTTGCCTGTGAGCATCAGAAGTGAACGAGTTGCATATATATATATATATATATATATATATATATATATATATATATATATATTTTGTAATAAGGACAATTACAGCAATACTGAATGAACACTTTTTTTTTATTTTAACTAAATATAATACATAAATAAAAATCAATTTAGTCTCAAATAAATAATTAAACGTGCAATTTGGTTTAAATAATGCAAAAACACAGTGGTGGAGAAGAAAGTAAAAGTGCAATATGTACCATTTAAAAAAAGCTAACGTTTAAATTCCTTGCTCAGAACATGAGAAAAGTTTTAGGTTGTAGTTATTATAGGACTATTTCTCTCTTTTGTATTTGTATTTCATATATCTTTGACAATTGGATGTTCTTATAGGCACTATAGTATTGCCAGCCTAATCCTGGGAGTTGATAGGCTTGAAGTCATAAACAGCGCTGTGCTTCAAGCATTGTGAAGAGCTGCTGGCAAACGCAGGAAAGTACTGTTTGAATGAATGCTTACGAGCCTGCTGCTGCCTACCACCGCTCAGTCAGACTGCTCTATCAAATCAAAGACTTAATTCTAATTTAATAAACTCACAGAAATATGAGCCTTAGGTCATTAATATGGTCAAAACAATAATTTTGAAAACAAAACGTTTATTCTTTCAGTGAAATACAGAACCGTTCCATATTTTATCGAATGGGTGGCATCCATAAGTCTAAATGTTGCTGTTACATTGCACAACCTTAAATTATGACATAACATTGATGTAAAATTCTGGCAAATTAATTACTGTCTTTGTTAGGAAGAAATGGTCTTCACACAGTTTGCAACGAGCTAGATGACCCAAACGGCTGCATATACCCTGACTCTGCTTGCACTGAAAGCAAGAGAAGTGGCGCAATTTCCCAAGTTAATATTGCCAGCTAACATGAATTTCTTTTAACTAAATATGCAGGTTTAAAAAAATATACTTGTGTATTGATTTTAAGAAAGGCATTGATGTTCATGGTTAGGTACATTGATGCAACGAAAGTGATTTTTTTTCCGCGAAGGCGCTTGTTAAATCATCACCCATTTGGCGAAGTAGGCTGTGATTCGATGATAAATTAACAGGCACCGCATTGATTATTTGCAGGACAAGCTAGTTAAACTAGTAATATCATAAACCATGTGTAGTTAACAAGTGATTATGTTAAGACTGATTGTTTTTATAAGACAAGTTTAATGCTAGCTAGCAACTTACCTTGGCTCCTTGCTGCACTCTCGTAACAGGTGGTCAGCCTGCCACACAGTCTCCTCGTGGAGTGAAATGTAATCGGCATCCAAAAATGCAGATTCTTATGAAAACTTGAAATCGGCCCTAATTAATTGGCCATGCCGATGTCAACCTCTAGTTGCTTGTGAGCGCTGAGGGAACTTTATGCACTTGGCCAGAATATTCTGCATCTTTGTTGCATTCTTCACATATGATTTGGCATAGTATTTGCAAATGTACACAGCCTTCCTTCAATTTTGGCCACTAAATGACAGCAGTGTGTGTGCAAAGTTTGATTGATCCAGTGAAGCATTGCAATACTGGACAATATTTTGTATCAAATGTGCCGAATTGGTCAATTGATACATTTTCAAGTACATGACTATAGAGAACATATTACGTATTACCATATCATTTTTGTAAGTTTACACTCTCCCAGGAATGTCATACATGATGGATCATTAGCTTGTACACTAACTTTTACACATCTAGATGGCCGGGCAGAGTGGGTGGGGAGCCAGAGACAGCAGGGATTCAAACTGTAGAACCCAGTTCCTAAATTTGAATCTAAAAAGGAATTTTATCAAACAAAACTGTGCTACATTTTATCTCTGGGACCCTCAGGATGACAAATCAGAGCAAGATCTAAGTACATTATTTACCTTCAGAGGTGAATGTATCAAATCAGTTGCGGTGATAGAATTGTTTTGTTGTTGTGCACTCTCCTCAAACAATAGAATGGTATTTTTCACTGTAGTAGCTACTGTAAATTCTGCCCATATAAGACATGTCTATATCCTGGAAAGTTTGCTGTTACTTATAACGTCATGCTATTCACATTCGCGCACGTTAGCTCAACCGTCCTGGTATAGGGACACCAATCCCGTAGAGGTTAAAGTACAAACAATCTCTTTTTTTTAATACATTTAAAAAAAATAATTATCTCACTAAACAGGAATGGCTGGTGTATCCTTGTCTCTTAGCTTTAATAAGACTCAATTCCTCTTTTATTGTCATTTCTTCACCATAACTGGAGAGAGGACACTGGCTTTTGGAGTTTTATCTCTAAAAAGTATTTCAGTAAAATGCTATAGTCATACACATTTTTGAAGTGCAAAAATAAAAGTCCCAGATTGTTTTGGTAAAGCTCTTATTCCAGGTCTGTGTCCGTTGCACTTACAGTATAGTGCACTACTTTTGACCAGGGCTTTTGGGCTCTGGTCAAAGTAGTGCATTATATAGGGAATAGGGTGCCATTGGGGACTCCGCTTTGGTGCTGTGCCGGTCTGCTACAGTATGTCTGCTGTATGAATGATGATCAATGGGTCGACTGAGAGCCAAGGCCTTTTCTCTACGGTGAAATATGAATGGCCACCATGCTTGAGTTACTCTTGGCTATCAGCTGTACCTTCCAATGACTCTTTAACATGAGCATCCATGTACTTTAAACTTGGGGTCAGCTGTGTTGACGTATTTTCAGCCTCTACATTGGACTATAGAACAGTCCTCCAGCTCTGTAAACTAGGGCCGATTTTAAATAATACGGGAATCCAAATACTCAATTAGTGTTCAGCCATGCATGACCCAAGTACTGTAGAATATGGTCTTGCATATGTGTTCCCTGTGTATTTCCTGTAGCCTGTACAATACACCAATTCTGTCCACTAATGTGACTGATGACCATATGTTGGATATTCTATATGCTTGATGTGCTCTCTATGTATCCCCATTCCACAACCTTGACCTGGGTCAGGGTACGACCCCAAGGCACTGGGTGGGGAGTGGAGAGTTCAAATGTATGGCTAGTTGTTTTGGCTTTTTACAGTATATCGCTTTTCAGGAGACAGACAAAGTTAGTTTAAAAGATTGTGGTTAAGGTGAAATATCTGTGTCTTGCCAAATTGATGCATTGTTGTTTTTTTTTTTACAAATGAGGGGGGTGTCCTGATTTCTACCATAACTTGTACATGGTTAGCTATCTCTACTCTTTAGCAAATGTAGCCCACCTACTGTTATTCAAGTCTCTCTGCTGTCATTCTTCCTTTTGATGACACCGACATATCACTCCCAGTGACAAATAGGAGAAACCGACGGCCTTGCTGTCTTTCTTACAGTGTTGTGATCTAGATTACTGGATGATGACATGCCCACAGCAACAGATGTAGCTGGAAACATAAACCAGCGTCTATATTTAAACACACTTAGAGAGAGCACTGTAGACCTACAGTACACATCCCACATTAGGTCACTCAGACTGTCATCTGCAGCCCACCTCCCAGCTGACTGCTCTGTCAGACCTATGATGTACAGACAGTATAGAAACTATACAGTATCTTTACTGTATGGCTACGTAGTGCGCTGGGGCTTTGGTAGAATGTAGTGCATGAGATGGGGAATGTGGTGTTATTTGAGCCCCACACCAGGAGTTGTGACTCCCCTAGAGGAAAGAGAGAGAGAGACTAAGTGGAGTCTTCTGCTCTGTGAAAATGTCTGTCTACGGATAACATAATTTGCTATGCATTAGTCAGGCAAACAGCAGTAGGCCTATATTCACTTCTTCATCCTGAAATATTTACACAGTGGTGAGTCACTCGGATGATGAAAAAACTAAATGTAATATCACAAATGGACATTTTTGCCATCAGGGTAGATCTTCCTAACCCTGTGGTTACAGGGCAGTGGTGGTGTGCGTTAGGGCTGATGTGAATGCACAGATAGAAATTAAACTAGCCTATGGCTAGTACTTTTAAGACCGGGCTAGTAGAACATTTGCAAAATTAGCCTGCCAGGGAGATTTTGTCTTTTCAAATATCACATATTTTGGACACGCATATGCTACCTGTGCTAGTGAAAATCACTTTCTACTGGCAAAGCTGGTCAGTCCCCAAAATCCTTCAATTCCATCCCTGTACGTGTTGTGGAGTAAATCCCTGCAGGCAGATTAAACAGAATGGATGTTTTGTGTGAATCTAAGGCTGCAGCTTGAGGTAGCAGATTAAACAACGTCCTGCAGAGGACGGTCTGATGATGACGGGACATTAGAGAGGAATGAGAATCCAACCAGACAACTAGTATTCACAACGCCTTCTAAATGTTGCAGCATTTAGAATAGGGATTTTACTGTATATATTTACAGGAGGTTAGTAACATCTTATAGGTTATTCACACACCAACTCAGTGGCCCTGTGGTTTCCGTCCTGTGATAGGAAGGTTGGGAGTTTGGTCCCGGGTCGAGTTACCAAAGACTCTAAAAATGCATCTCTGCATTAAGGAGATGGGTTGGAGGTAAGGCCCTGTCTCTAGACTAGCTTTCTATCCAAGGGGTGGTACTTGTACAGTACATGCTTCACGCTACAGAAACAGCAGTTGGGCTCCTGCCCATTGGGCCAGTCTGGCTTGGACAAGATGCTAAAGCCTTTACCAATGCCCATGTCCTGGCCAGCTAGGGTGTGGATGTGGGGCCTCTATGGTGCAGCTTTAATTTACTGTAGATGAGAGGTGACTAGACGTGTTAGTTACTGAGCGTCTGGGATTGTGTCAGTGGAGTCTGAGAGGCTGCGATCCAGACGGTGGACATAGCCCAGCACTGCAGGAGTCCGTTAAGCCACTTAGTGGAGAAAGAGAGAGAGAGTGGGTGAGATACCATACATAGAAAGTATGTCTGGGTCTCAAAAATCATTTGGGGCTCCCCTCCCGCTCCAAAGCATAACTAGAACCCCTCACACACAAATCTATACTGACATCATGCTGACATTAAGGGAAGTATGACAGGGTTCTTAAGTGAGAATTACTGTAGACATGCATCACTCCTCACTGGATCAATCAGAATTAAGAATCAGATCTGACTGTGGTTATTATCTGATATGGTACTGTGTCCCTAATGGCTCCCTATTCCCTTCATAGTGCAATGCATGACAGGGAATAGGGCGCCATAGGGCGCCATCATAGAAGAACAAAATCACTTTCTGTTGTTTTTCCTTTTCTTTCCATGTATCATCTGTCAATCACATGTTGGTATTTTTATTATATGAGTGAGGGTTACACACTGTACAGTGTTTGAAAAACCCCTTTCATGCTGAAACGGATTCACCTTTCTGTGTGAGGTTACAATTCTGTGTAAACCTTGGCTTAAGAATCTCCTTTTCACACCCACCGTTATATCTGCCATTCAACCCTTCTCCACGGACTTGTCAGAGTGCATTAGTGCACAAAGCTGCTGTCTGGTGAACACACTGTTTTTTAAAGACAGATCCTCTTTCTGTGGCGAAGCGAGTGGGAGGAACTGGGAGGGGGCTGCCGGGTGAGTGTATGTGGAGGGAGGGGAGGTGAGGGGAGGGGAGGACTGCCGCAGGACTAGCGTTTCGACTAGTGAACATACAGAGAGATGGAGGAGGGAAGGCTGCTGCAGGTTTAGTGTAGCAACTAGCCAGCACACACACAGAGCAAAGAGGGAGAGAGAGGAGGGAAGGCTGCTGCAGGCTTAGTGTAGCAACTAGCCAGCACACACACAGAGCAAAGAGGGAGAGAGAGGAGGGAAGGCTGCTGCAGGCTTAGTGTATCAACTAGCCAGCACACACACAGAGCGAGGAGGGAAGGCTGCTGCAGGCTTAGTGTAGCAACTAGCCAGCACACACACAGAGCAAAGAGGGAGAGAGAGGAGGGAAGGCTGCTGCAGGCTTAGTGTATCAACTAGCCAGCACACACACAGAGCGAGGAGGGAAGGCTGCTGCAGGCTTAGTGTAGCAACTAGCCAGCACACACAGAGCAAAGAGGGAGAGAGAGGGGAGGAGCCTGAAGCGTTTGTCTTGGCATGCTCCCTTTTGATGTCACCGTTCAGCTGCTATCATTCAGCTGCTGAGAAGAGAGGGAGAGGGCTACAGAGGGAGAGAGGGAGGGGGCTATGGCACGAGAGAGGCAGAGGGAGGAAGGGAGAGAGGGGGTGTGGGGGAAGAGGGAAAGGGATCTGCAGAGATTCTGTCACAGGGTCTTGTAATCACTGGGCAGGAAAAAACAATGGACCCTATAGCCTAGCCTGCTGCTTCTTCTGCTGCTGGCTGAGAACAACTCCAACTGTATGGTTGTGTACCAAATGCACCCTATTCCCTACATAGTGCACTACTTTTGACAAAAGTGGTTATTATCTAATATGGTTTGTGTCCCTAATGGCTCCCTATTCCCTCTATAGTGCTAGGCAAGTTGCTGAGATCCGACTGCTACTGTTTCTGCTGCTGGGATGGTTTAGATGGGAGAGGGAGGGAGGGAGAGCTCAGTGCTCTCATTGTATATGTGCTGAAAGCAGAAGGAATGTGATTGTTTTGAGCTGCTCCCTGCAGCAGAGACAGATGCCTCTGGATGCGCTGCCTATTGGTCTGAGGGAGACTACAGTAGGCTAGCTCACCCTACACCCTATCTCTCTGTATAAAAGCGAGCTCCCTGTGTATTTCTGTGTCTAGAGCTAGTTCATCTACTACTCTCCAAGAGTGTATAGGCTAGAGGTTGACCGATTATGATTTTTCAACACCGATACCGATTATTGGAGGACCACAAAAAGACTATACCGAATAATCGACCGATTTCTAAATGTGTATAGAAGCTAGCTCCCTGCTTCTCTCTCTCTCCCTCTCTCTGTGTATAGAAGCTAGCTCCCTGCTTCTCTCTCTCTCGCCCTCTCTCTGTGTATAGAAGCTAGCTCCCTGCTTCTCTCTCTCTCTGTGTATAGAAGCTAGCTCCCTGCTTCTCTCTCTGTGTGTATAGAAGCTTGCTCCCTGCTTCTCTCTCTCTGTGTATAGAAGCTAGCTCCCTGCTTCTCTCTCTCTCCCTCTCTCTGTGTATAGAAGCTAGCTCCCTGCTTCTCTCTCTCTCGCCCTCTCTCTGTGTATAGAAGCTAGCTCCCTGCTTCTCTCTCTCTCTGTGTATAGAAGCTAGCTCCCTGCTTCTCTCTCTCTCTGTGTATAGAAGCTAGCTCCCTGCTTCTCTCTCTCTCTCGCCCTCTCTCTGTGTATAGAAGCTAGCTCCCTGCTTCTCTCTCTCTCTCTGTGTATAGAAGCTAGCTCCCTGCTTCTCTCTCTGTGTGTATAGAAGCTTGCTCCCTGCTTCTCTCTCTCTCTGTGTGTATAGAAGCTAGCTCCCTGCTTCTCTCTCTCTCTGTGTATAGAAGCTAGCTCCCTGCTTCTCTCTCTGTGTGTATAGAAGCTAGCTCCCTGCTTCTCTCTCTCTCTCTGTGTATAGAATCTTGCTCCCTGCTTCTCTCTCTGTGTATAGAAGCTTGCTCCCTGCTTCTCTCTCTCTCTCTCTCTCTGTGTATAGAAGCTTGCTCCCTACTTCTCTCTCTCTCTCTCTCTCTCGCCCTCTCTCTGTGTATAGAAGCTAGCTCCCTGCTTCTCTCTCTCTCTGTGTATAGAAGCTAGCTCCCTGCTTCTCTCTCTGTGTGTATAGAAGCTAGCTCCCTGCTTCTCTCTCTCTCTCTCTCTGTGTATAGAAGCTTGCTCCCTGCTTCTCTCTCTGTGTATAGAAGCTTGCTCCCTGCTTCTCTCTCTCTCTCTCTCTCTCTCTCTCTCTGTGTATAGAAGCTTGCTCCCTGTTTCTCTCCCTCTCTTTGTGCATAGAAGCTAGCTCCCTGCTTCTCTCTCTCTCTCTGTGTGTATAGAAGCTTGCTCCCTGTTTCTCTCTCTCTCTCTCTGTGTATAGAAGCTTGCTCCCTGCTTCTCTCTCTCTCTCTCTCTCTCTCTCTGTGTATAGAAGCTTGCTCCCTGTTTCTCTCCCTCTCTTTGTGCATAGAAGCTAGCTCCCTGCTTCTCTCTCTCTCTCTGTGTATAGAAGCTTGCTCCCTGTTTCTCTCTCTCTCCCTCTCTTTGTGTATAGAAGCTTGCTCCCTGATTCTCTCTCTCTCTCTGTGTATATAAAAGCTAGCTTCCTGCTTCGTTCTGTGTGTATAGATGCTAACTCCCTCTCTCTTTCTCTGTGTGTGTATATAGAGGTCGACCGATTATGATTTTTCAACGCCAATACTGATTATTGGAGGACCAAAAAAGCCGATACTGATTAATCAGGCAATTTAAAAAATAAAAGTTTTGTATTTGTAATAATGACAATTGCAACAATACTGAATGAACAGTTATTTTAACTTAATATAATACATCAATAAAATCTATTTAGCCTCAAATAAATAATGAAACATGTTCAATTTGGTTTAAATAATGCAAAAACAGTGTTGGAGAAGAAAGTAAAAGTGCAATATGTGCCATGTAAGAAAGCTAACGTTTAAGTCCCTTGCTCAGAACATGAGAACATATGAAAGCTGGTGGTTCCTTTTAACATGAGTCTTCAATATTCCCAGGTAAGAAGTTTTAGGTTGTAGTTATTATAGGAATTATAGGACTATTTCTCTCTATACGATTTGTATTTCATATACCTTTGACTATTGGATGTTCTTATAGGCACTTTAGTATTGCCAGTGTAACAGTATAGCTTCCGTCCCTCTCCTCGCTCTTACCTGGGCTCGAACCAGGAACACATCGACAACAGCCACCCTCAAAGCAGCGTTACCCATCGCTCCACAAAAGCTGCAGCCCTTGCAGAGCAAGGGGAACAACTACTCCAAGTCTCAGAGCGTTTGAAACGCTATTAGCGCGCACCCCGCTAACTAGCAAGCCATTTCACATCGGTTACACAGCCATTTTCCAGCCAAAGAGAGGAGTCACAAAAAGCAGAAAGAGAGAGAAAATGAATCACTAACCTTTGATCTTCATCAGATGACACTCATAGGACTTCATGTTACACAATACATGTACGTTTTGTTCGATAAAGTTCATATTTATATCCAAAAATCTCAGTTTACATTGGCGCGTTATGTTCAGTAATGTTTTGCTTCCAAAACATCCGGTGATTTTGCAGAGAGCCACATCAATTTACAGAAATACTCATAATAAACATTGATAAAAGATACAAGTGTTATGCATGGAATTATAGATAAACTTCTCCTTAATGCAACCGCTGTGTCCAATTTCATAAAAGCTTTACGGAAAAAGCACACCATGCAATAATATGAGTACAGCGCTCAGGCACCAAAACAAGCCATACAGATACCCGCCATGTTGTGGAGTCAACACAAGTCAGAAATAGCATTATAAATATTCACTTACCTTTGATGATCTTCATCAGAATGCACTCCCAGGAATCCCAGTTCCACAATAAATGTTTGTTTTGTTCGATAAAGTCCATAATTTATGTCCTTTTTGTTTGCACGTTTACTTCACAAATCCAAATTCATGAGGCGCGAGCACCAGACGAAAAGTCAAAAAGTTCCGTTACAGTTCGTAGAAACATGTCAAACAATGTATAGAATCAATCTTTAGGATGTTTTTAACATAAATCTTCAAAAATGTTCCAACTGGACAATTCCTTTGTCTTTAGAAATGCAATGGAACGCAGGTCGCTCTCATGGCCACGCGCGTGACCAGCTCATGGCCTTCTGCCAGACACCTGATTGAAACAGCTCTCAAGCCTGAAACAAGGTTCTAAAGACTGTTGACATCTAGTGGAAGCCGTAGCAAGTGCAATCGGACCAAATGTACACTATCTTGGATAGGCAAAGAGTTACAAACTAGAGGTCGACCGATTAATCGTAATGGCCGATTTAATTAGGGCCGATTTTCAAGTTTTCATAACAATCGGAAATTGTTTTTTAATAAGATAAATTTAATGCTAGCTAGCAACTTACCTTGGCTTACTGCATTCGCGTAACAGGCAGTCTCCTTCGTGGAGTGCAATGTAAGGTAGGTGGTTAGAGCGTTGGACTAGTTAATTGTAAGGTTGCAAGATTGAATCCCCGAGCTGACAAGGTAAAAATCTGTCGTTCTGCCCCTGAACAGGCAGTTAACCCACCGTTCCTAGGCCGTCATTGAAAATAAGAATGTGTTATTAATTGACTTGCCTAGTTAAATAAAGAAAAAAGAAAAAACAATCGGCCAAATTGGTGTCTAAAAATACAGATTTCCAATTGTTATGAAAACTTGAAATCGGCCATTCCGATGAATTGGTCGACCTCTAGTATAGAAGCTAGCTCCCTCTTTCTCTGTGTGTGTGTGTGTGTGTATAGAAGCTAGCTCCCTGCTTCTCTCTCTCTCTGTGTATAGAAGCTATATCCCTACCACCATACTACTGTTATGTACCTACTACTGCTCCCAGACAGACAGATGGACAGACAGGCATGCAGAGAGAGACAGACAGACAGACAGATATACAGACAGGCATGCAGAGAGAGAGAGACAGACAGACAGATATACAGACAGGCATGCAGAGAGAGAGAGAGAGACAGATATACAGACAGGTGGTCCTCTCAGAGCTACTGTTATTCAGCTCTCTAGGCCAGCTGGAAGTCAGGCAGGAGGAGGTACAGGGGAAGGAACCAGGGAGGAATTTGGGGAGTGACATTTTAAGGCTTCCTCTTTTTACTCCTTCCTCTTTCAGCACCAGAACAACACAACAGAGAAAGGAGCTAACTGCCTGGAGAGCTACACAGAGAAGAGCTCTTTGCTTTGTCTACTGTGCCAAGCGACTAATCTCACAGTCTGGTGTGTAAATAAATAACCACCAGAGAGAGAAAATGACAGCCAGGAGGGAGAACAGAAAGATGGGGTAAAGAAGGAGGGAATCACAGCATTCATTGTGGTCTGTTTGTGAGCAGAGCAGGAGAGCTTTAAGAAAGCCCCAAGGCCCAGCGGTCTGCGGGTCCTCTGCTCCAACAGAACAGAACAGAACTGGACAGAGCAGAGAAGTCAGACTGAGAGATCAGTTGAATTGACTTGTCTCTGCGGAGAGATTACTGACCGAGCCTCAGTCAAGCCCAGCACATGAAAGATGAGTCCAGACTACAGTCCTACACTACAGGCTGTGGTGGTGGTGAAGATGTGAAAGGTGAGTGGACGTTTCTCTCTAAGGGAAGACTTGCGTTAGCTCAGCAGACTAACACAGTCTTGTATTCACGTTCATTCTCTGGATTAGTTGCATCAGGGCAGTGGTGGTAAAGATGTGACGGGTGAGCCACTGGACATTTCTGTAGAAACAAGGTTGAAGCATAGAGATTAGCGATTGTATAATTCATTAGAGTGGAAATTGGCGTCTTAGCAACCTGACTAAAAATGCAGGTCTATGACATCATCCACTCTAGTGAATTGTAGGATGTCTATGTGTGTATGTTTCTCACATATCAGGGAGTTCCCCCCTGTCCCTGTATTCCATTCCCTGGATTAGTTTCTATCTAGGTCACTCACAGGCATGGCCTGAAACTGTATAGCATAATATTACCTGTCCTTACATGTCCTTTTTTAACACAACATTTTCTCCAAAATTGGCTGTTTGTGATACAGTATTTCCTGCACTCAGTGAATACGTTATTTTAGACAGTGTGGCCATTGTTCTCTTATCACGCCTGATTTAAGGCCCACAGATTTAAGGCCAGTTTGTTCTTTTGTAGCATACCGCTTTCTATCCCTGCTAACCTTCCATGTTGTATCACCCAGTAATGCTGAGTCCCAAATGACACTCTATTCCCTATATAGTGCACTACTCGTGACTGGAGCCCTATGGGCCTTGGTCAAAATGAGTGCACTGTATATGGAATGGGGTGCCATTTGAGATGCAGACTATGAATACCTGCTTTGAGATCTTTGCAACACAAATATAATTTCAAAAGTCATTTCAACCTGCTCGTTTTAAACATGATCTATACATAATCCTAGGTGTTACTGACAAAAATGGATTTGTGTTCGTACTTTGCAGAGCAGACAACCATCACTACATAACAGGTTGTCGTATAAGAGAGTACAGACTTAGAAAAAAAGGTTCCAAAAGCGTTCTTCAGCTGTCCCCATAGGAGAACAGTTTTGGTTCCAGGTGGAACCCTTTTCGGTTCTAGGTAAAGAGAAAGGGCTGCAGAAAGGGTGCGACATGGAAGGGGAATGAAGGGTTCTACTTGCATCTAAAAAGGGTCCTCTTATGGGGACAGCTGAAGAACTCTTCGAGTGGCACCTTTTTTTCCTAAGAGTGTAGTGAGTCATAAAAGGACTGGCTATTTCATTTTAAAGTAGAATGTCCTTTCTTTTTTTAATCAATGCTGTCTGAGACTAGGACCTAAACGGGGATGACTGCTTATGACTGCTTCTGCATAAGGACATACTTATTACCAAGCCTAATATAGAAGAATAATAAAATAAATGTAGAAGAATAAGACAAGCTTTTACATATGAAGCTAAAATAAAGCGTCAAGGTTATGGAACGGTTGCAGCAAGTGGGCGGATGTGTTGGGGTAGGCGTGTGGCTTGTGGGAACACTGGGCTGTATCAATGGGCTGATATGTGGTATACTATTACTGTACAGTAGCACTGGGTCTGATATGTGGTATACTATTACTGTACAGTAGCACTGGGTCTGATATGTGGTATAATAGTACTGTACAGTAGCACTGGGTCTGATATGTGGTATACTATTACTGTACAGTAGCACTGGGTCTGATATGTGGTATAATAGTACTGTACAGTAGCAATGGGTCTGATATGTGGTATAATAGTACTGTACAGTAGCACTGGGTCTGATATGTGGTATACTATTACTGTACAGTAGCACTGGGTCTGATATGTGGTATAATAGTACTGTACAGTAGCAATGGGTCTGATATGTGGTATAATAGTACTGTACAGTAGCACTGGGTCTGATATGTGGTATAATAGTACTGTACAGTAGCACTGGGTCTGATATGTGGTATACTATTACTGTACAGTAGCACTGGGTCTGATATGTGGTATAATAGTACTGTACAGTAGCAATGGGTCTGATATGTGGTATAATAGTACTGTACAGTAGCACTGGGTCTGATTAAGCTGTGGGTAGGACTGTGGGTAGGACTGTGGGTGGTTGTACTAGTGTGGTGTAGCAGTGGTCTGATACTAGTAGACCTTCGTCTCTCATCTCCACAGCGTCTATAATAAGGCCTGTCTGTATCAGGACATCAGAGTGGCATGTGGCTGGTGTCACAGTGATCTGCTCCAGGCCATGCTGTGGTTGTGGCTCAGGCTCTGCTCTGTCCTGCTGTGACAATACAATAGGCCTACCCCATAATGTCTTTATGACCTGGCTCTCAGAAGACAAAGACCATACAGCATCTATCAAGTAGTCAACCCAAAACATGTTTTTATATATATATATATATATATATATATATATATATATATATATATATATATGCTAATATGGTATATTTACAGATTGTGAGAGAAACTGCTGCTTGATTCGTGAATGTGAATTGACCATGTTAGAGCAGTATGTCTATGTACAGTTGTCACTAATAGTTACCACTTCATGGTAGTATGTTGTTGGTGATGTAGGGGTTAATCTGTGTTGTACAGCATGTCATCATCATGGCATCTCCACACTGTTAATCTGTGTTCATATAGACAGTACAGCATGGCCTCTCTACACTGTTAATCTGTGTTCATATAGACAGTACAGCATGGCATCTCTACACTGTTAATCTGTGTTCATATAGACAGTACAGCATGGCATCTCTACACTGTTAATCTGTGATCATATAGACAGTACAGCATGGCATCTCTACACTGTTAATCTGTGTTCATATAGACAGTACAGCATGGCATCTCTACACTGTTAATCTGTGATCATATAGACAGTACAGCATGGCATCTCTACACTGTTAATCTGTGTTCATATAGACAGTACAGCATGGCATCTCTACACTGTTAATCTGTGATCATATAGACAGTACAGCATGGCATCTCTACACTGTTAATCTGTGTTCATATAGACAGTACAGCATGGCATCTCTACACTGTTAATCTGTGTTCATATAGACAGTACAGCATGGCATATCTACACTGTTAATCTGTGTTCATATAGACAGTACAGCATGGCATCTCTACACTGTTAATCTGTGTTCATATAGACAGTACAGCATGGCATCTCTACACTGTTAATCTGTGTTCATATAGACAGTACAGCATGGCATCTCCACACTGTTAATCTGTGTTCATATAGACAGTACTGCATGGCATCTCTACACTGTTAATCTGTGTTCATATAGACAGTACAGCATGGCATCTCTACACTGTTAATCTGTGTTCATATAGACAGTAATCTGGAGTTGACCCACTGATAAAAATCATTGTAATGCCAGCTCTGGCTTTATGTGCAGATATCCTATCAACATCATTACTGTCTCTAGGCCTACTTCAAACCGCTGATTTGTCATTTTACTATATCCTAAAAACGTAATATATAAATCAGAGAAACAAATCCCAAAAATGTGTTGATGGGTTGCGTCCGAAATAGTACCATATTCCTTACATAGGGCAATAGAACCTGATCAAAAGTAGTGCACTATAAAGGAAATAGGGTACCATTTTGGGCTCAGCCATGTTCTCTTGTTACCTCTGACAGCGATCATCAGTCCAGACTTCTATGTCTGTGGGTTTGAGTGAAATGGTTCATTTCCTCACACTGGGTGATGAATGTATGACTGCTGCTGGTGGTGTAGATAATTAGATTGCCTTTGAGCTGAGCCCTCTGGCCCTGTGGCCCTCTCTGGCCCTGTGGCCCTCTGGCCCTCTCTGGGCCTCTGGGCCTCTCTGGGCCTCTGGCCCTCTCTGGCCCTCTCTGGCCCTCTGGCCCTCTGTCCCTCTCTGGCCTCTGGCCCTCTCTGGCCCTGTAATCGTAATCACATGGATCCATTTGTCTCCCCAGTCATTAAGTCATGAAGCAGTTCAGTAATATTACCTTAGTTATTGCCTCAGTCCCCCTGAAGGAGCTAGAGTCTGTTAGTGAAGACAAAGAGACTGCCTGGGTTATACCAGAGAGGAAGAGGTGACGCGAGAGGGATAATCTGTCTTCCCCAGCAGTTGCCGTTTTTGTGTGTGTGTGTGTGTGTAGGGGGAGGGGGGATTGCACACCAAGCGAGGATTTTTTGTTGCGTGTGGGTTATTTGATCGATTAGAAGTTTCATAATGATTACGTTATGAGTGTACGGAAATAATATGGACACGTGGCATCCTGGCAACTTTGAGAAAAAAGTAGAAAGTGTTACTGTATATCGAAGTTGTGCCTGATCATCACTAGTTACCACAGTCACAAAGTCTCAAATCAAATTTTATTGGTCACATACACATATATAGCAGATGTTATTGTGGGTTTAGTGAAATGCTTGTGTTCCTAGCTTCAACAGTGCAGTAGTATCTAACAGCTCACAACGATACACACTAATATAAAAGTAAAATAATGGAATTAAGAAATATATAAATATTAGATTGAGCAATGTTGGAGTGTCATAGACTAGAATACAGTAGAATAGAATACAGTATGTGTTCTGTTATTAAAGTGATTCCAAGTCTCTATGTATATAGGGCAGCAGCCTCTAAGGTGCAGGGTTGCGTAACCGGGTGGAAGCCGGCTAGTGATGGCTATTTAACAATCTGATGGCCTTGAAATTGAGATTGAAAAACAGCTTCTATCTCTCAAATCCAGTTTTGATGCACCTGTACTGACCTCACCTTCTGGATGATAACGGGGTGAACAGGTAGTGGCTCGGGTGGTTGTTGTCATTGATGATCTTTTTGGCCTTTCTGTGACACCGGGTGCTGTAGGTGTCCTGGAGGGCAGGTAGTTTGCCCCCGGTGATGCGTTGGTCAGATCGCACCACCCCCTGGAGAACCCTGTGGTTGTGGGCGGCGTGGTTGCCGTACCAGGCGGTGATACAGCTTGACATCTGTAAAAGTTTGTGGGTTTTAGGGGCCAAGCCAAATTTCTTCAGCCTCCTGAGGTTGAAGAGGCGCTGTTCCACCTTCTTCATCCTGTCAGTGATGTGTACGCCGAGGAACTTGAAGCTTTCCACCTTCTTCACCCTGTCAGTGATGTGTACGCCAAGGAACTTGAAGCTTTCCACCTTCTTCAATTGTCAGTGATGTGTACGCCGAGGAACTTGAAGCTTTCCACCTTCTTCACCCTGTCAGTGATCTGTACGCCGAGGAACTTGAAGCTTTCCACCTTCTTCACTTGTCAGTGATGTGTACGCCGAGGAACTTGAAGCTTTCCACCTTCTTCACCCTGTCAGTGATGTGTACGCCGAGGAACTTGAAGCTTTCCACCTTCTTCACTTGTCAGTGATGTGTACGCCGAGGAACTTGAAGCTTTCCACCTTCTTCATCCTGTCAGTGATGTGTACGCCGAGGAATTTGAAGCTTTCCACCTTCTTCACTTGTCAGTGATGTGTACGCCGAGGAACTTGAAGCTTTCCACCTTCTTCACCCTGTCAGTGATGTGTACGCCGAGGAACTTGAAGCTTTTCACCTTCTCCACTGCGGTCCCTTCGATGTGGTTAGGGACGTGCTCCCTCTGCTGTTTCCTGAAGTTCACAATCAGCTCCTTTGTTTTGTTTACGTTGAGGGAGAGGTCATTTACTTGCCACCACTCCACCAGGGCCCTCACCTCCTCCCTGTAGGCTGTCTCATCATTGTTGATAATCAAGCCTACCACTGTTGTGTCGTCTGCAAACTTGATGATTGAGTTGGAGGCATGCATTGCAACGTAGTCATCGGTGAACAGGGAGTACAGGAGGGGGCTGAGCACGCACCCTTGTGGGGCCCCTGTTTTGAGGATCAGCGAAGTGGAGGTGTTGTTTCCTACCTTCACCACATGGGGGGCGACCCGTTAGGAAGTCCAGGACCCAGTTGCACAGGGCTGGGTTCAGACCCAGGGCCCAGAGCTTAAGGATGAGCTTGGAGGGCACTATGGTGTTGAATGCTGAGCTAAAGTCAATGAGCAGCGTTTTTACGTAGGAATTCCTCTTGTCCAGATGGGATAGGACAGTGTGCAGTGTGATGGCGATTGCATCGTCTGTGGACCTATTGGGGCGGTAAGTAAATTGCAGTGGGTCTAGAGTGTCAGGTAGGGTAGAGGTGATATGATCCTTAACTAGTCTCTCAAAGCACATGATGATAGAAGTTAGTGCTACTGAGCGATAAGTCATTTAGTTCAATTACCTTTACCCACCCTCCTATTTCTACAATTTATCTTCTTAAAATGTGATTTTAAACCTAACCACACTGCTAACCTTATGCCTATCCATACCCTTAAAATTACATTTAAATCAAGAGCAAATGTTTATTTTCAGGAATACGATATAGACAATTTTGACTTTGTGGCTGGGGTAACCGTTCTGCATGTTCACACACGTATATGCCCTGTCAATGGCTAGAATAGTCCCACCTGATCTTGCCTCCTCCCTACTGCCTTCCTGCCATTTGTTAACATTTATTTACATTGTAAGAGTGGCCAATAGAGAATCTGGTCAATATAATGGATCGATCATCTGTGTTTATAGGGATATGGTTGGATAAACTAGGAGAGTACCCTTGACTTTATCTCCTAATGATGATGATGATACTGTTTCTGGTCATCAAGTAATTATTCTATACAATGACATCTTACTCCTGTAAAGCCTTGAACAGATTGTGATCCTGTCCTCCCTTCGTATGGTCAGGTGGGGCCTCCTCTTTCTCCATAGTTACACTATGATTTTCTATTAATTCACACCAATCCAATGCTTCGACAATCTATGAAGAAAAGTAAGCATGGATACCCTCCAGGGAAAAGAGTCGGTATTCGTAATGCAGCTTGTTTAACAGTGTTCTCACCTGCTCATCTCTCTTTCTTCAGGTGAAAAGGTGCTTGTGCTCCTTCTCCCTGTGAATGTCTGTCGCCATGGCGAAGCGTGAGACGGGCAGCACCAGCCCAGTGGTTCGGCAGATAGACAAACAGTTCCTGGTCTGCAGCATCTGTCTGGACCACTACCACAACCCTAAAGTCCTGCCCTGCCTACACACCTTCTGTGAGAAGTAAGTCTCTACCATACACCCACACCTAACCACTACCACAACCCTAAAGTCCTGCCCTGCCTACACACCTTCTGTGAGAAGTAAGTCTCTACCATACACCATACACCCACACCTAACCACTACCACAACCCTAAAGTCCTGCCCTGCCTACACACCTTCTGTGAGAAGTAAGTCTCTACCATACAACCACACCTAACCACTAACACAACCCTAAAGTCCTGCCCTGCCTACACACCTTCTGTGAGAAGTAAGTCTCTACCATACACCCACACCTAACCACTACCACAACCCTGAAGTCCTGCCCTGCCTACACACCTTCTGTGAGAAGTAAGTCTCTACCATACACCATACACCCACACCTAACCACTACCACAACCCCGAAGTCCTGCCCTGCCTACACACCTTCTGTGAGAAGTAAGTCTCTACCATACACCCACACCTAACCACTACCACAACCCTGAAGTCCTGCCCTGCTTACACACCTTCTGTGAGAAGTAAGTCTCTACCATACACCCACACCTAACCACTACCACAACCCTGAAGTCCTGCCCTGCCTACACACCTTCTGTGAGAAGTAAGTCTCTACCATACACCCTACACCTAACCACTACCACAACCCTGAAGTCCTGCCCTGCCTACACACCTTCTGTGAGAAGTAAGTCTCTACCATACACCATACACCTAACCACTACCACAACCCTGAAGTTCTGCCCTGCCTACACACCTTCTGTGAGACGTAAATCTATACCATACACCCACACCTAACCACTACCACAACCCTGAAGTCCTGCCCTGCCTACACACCTTCTGTGAGAAGTAAGTCTCTACCATACACCCTACACCTAACCACTACCACAACCCTGAAGTCCTGCCCTGCCTACACACCTTCTGTGAGAAGTAAGTCTCTACCATACACCCACACCTAACCACTACCACAACCCTAAAGTCCTGCCCTGCTACACACCTTCTGTGAGAAGTAGGTCTCTACCATACACCTAACCACTACCACAACCCTAAAGTCCTGCCCTGCCTACACACCTTCTGTGAGAAGTAAGTCTCTACCATACACCCACACCTAACCACTACCACAACCCTAAAGTCCTGCCCTGCTACACACCTTCTGTGAGAAGTAAGTCTCTACCATACACCCACGTAACCACTACCACAACCCTGAAGTCCTGCCCTGCCTACACACCTTCTGTGAGAAGTAAGTCTCTACCATACACCCACACCTAACCACTACCACAAACCTAAAGTCCTGCCCTGCCTACACACCTTCTGTGAGAAGTAAGTCTCTACCATACACCCACACCTAACCACTACCACAACCCTAAAGTCCTGCCCTGCCTACACACCTTCTGTGAGAAGTAAGTCTCTACCATACACCATACACCTAACCACTACCACAACCCTAAAGTCCTGCCCTGCCTACACACCTTCTGTGAGAAGTAAGTCTCTACCATACACCATACACCAGGGATCATCAAGTAAATTCAGCCGCAGGCCGATTTGTTCTTGAGCAGATGATCAGGGGGCCGGAACATAATGACAAATAATCTGTAGACTGCTGATTGACCGCTAGAAGCCCAAACAGATATAATATTTGACTAAAACATCATAATTTCAAAACTTGCTTACATTTGTATATGATCACATATATCTCTATCATGCGTGGGAATACTTTGGAACAGATGTCCAAAATTAAAATCACTTGGAGCTGATTTGCTGGTGTTTTTACAGTCTTTTATGTCCAACAATTACATTATTTTTTTTTATTTGATTTTTGGCTCGTGGGGGGGGCAAATACAATCACAGCCAGTTGGGGAACCCTACCCTACACCCTAACCACTACCGCAACACTGAAATCCTGCTCTGACTACACACCTTCTGTGAGAAGAGATTTGAACCCTACCTCTCCCTAACCTTAACTACTGGCACAATCCCAAGGTTCTGCTGGGGTCTGGTAGATCCTGCTGTGTGTAGGAGGAAATTAACTCAAATGAATGGTCTTTGCAAAACTACTTTACCAGATGTATTTCTCACTTATTTTAATCTAAGGAAAATGTATTTCCTGCCCTGCAATAGTGAGTTGTTGAACTAGGTCAGGGCATGAGGTCATGTTTGCGAGAGAGGGTAAGTTCTTGCGGCATAAAGTCATGAGAGTCATGTGTTATGGCATTAAGTTATTAGAGTCATGTGTTATGGCATTAAGTTATTAGAGTCATGTGTTATGGCATTAAGTCATGAAAGTTATGTATGTGTTATGGCATTAAGTCATGAAAGTCATGTATGTGTTATGGCATTAAGTCATGAGAGTCATGTATGTGTTATGGCATAAAGTCATGAGAGTCATGTGTTATGGCATAAAGTCATGAGAGTCATGTATGTGTTATGGCATAAAGTCATGAGAGTCATGTGTTATGGCATAAAGTCATGTGTTATGGCATTAAGTCATGAGAGTCCTGTGTTATGGCATTAAGTCATGAGAGTCATGTGTTATGGCATAAAGTCATGAGAGTCATGTATGTGTTATGGCATAAAGTCATGAGAGTCATGTATGTGTTATGGCATTAAGTCATGAGAGTCATGTGTTATGGCATTAAGTCATGATAGTCATGTGTTATGGCATAGAGTCATGTGTTATGGCATAGTCATGAGAGTCATGTGTTATGGCATAGAGTCATGTATGTGTTATGGCATAAAGTCATGAGAGTCATGTATGTGTTATGGCATAAAGTCATGAGAGTCATGTATGTGTTATGGCATAAAGTCATGAGAGTCATGTACAGTATGTGTATGCCAGAGATTTCCTTATCAGCTTGGCTTCCCAGTGACTTAAGGTGACAGGCAGTCTCCCCAGGCCTGGTGGAGGGAGAGCAGGGTGCATTCTCCTGAGGGTGCCAGGCTACTTCTGCTTCACCCATCCCACCACATATTCACATGAAGAGGGGTCACAAGCACCTTTCAGCTAGAGATGGAGAGCATGAGAGAGATGGAGGAAGAGAAAGGAGAACACAGAGGAACAGTGAGCATTCTCCTGATGGTGGCACAGTCCTCAGTGGAGCTGCCAGCTAGCAGCTCTTTCCACCCCTGCTACTCTCACTTGACAGGAATGCTCTCATCAGCACTCTCTGCTCTCCATATTGCCAGACACAGCTCACTGACATCTGCTCTGTCCTCTGCCCTGTCTGTTCTGTTCACATCATCTTCTGGAGAGGGCTGCAGCAATGTTGTAACCTCCTTGACTTGACCCTTTGTATTGGTGCCAATTGGTGAAAGGGTTGACATTTGTCTAAATGTGATGAGCACCATTAACTTGACATGGTTTATAACAAGCCATCCCTGTTGTTCTCCTGTCTTTTCCAGATGCCTACAGAACTACATCCCCCCTCAGTCCCTGACACTATCGTGTCCCGTGTGTCGTCAGACGTCCATCCTGCCAGAGAAGGGCGTGGCCGCGCTGCAGAACAACTTCTTCATAACCAACCTGATGGAGGTGCTGCAGAGGGACCCAGAGTGTTCTCCTCCAGAGGCCTGCAGTGTGCTGGAGTCAGTCAGTGCTGCTGCCGCCTGCCAGCCGCTCTCCTGCCCCAACCACGAGGGCAAGGTAGGCTTCTATTATCCCTCTGCTGCCCCAACAAAGTGGGAAAGGTCTGGCATCTAATTGATGACACATTGGCGTCGCTGACTGTTAGTGAACACAACTGATTTTAGATCAGTACCTGTATCCACAAAACATTTCAGAGCTGGAGGGCTGATCTAGAATCTGTCCATATAATCTGATTCATTATGATCTAAAAGGCCAAACTGATCCTAGGTCATCACTCCTACTATGAGACGCTTAGTCGATATGCGCCATGGACTAGCTAAATCAGTACGTATCTGAGTTGAAGGAAGAATGTCTGAGGGCCGACCTTGCCAGTTTTTTATTGAAGTGAGCGTATTGTTCACAATTGTGGATTCACACCAATTACAAGCCCCTAAACATTGAGTAAATGTATCCATGTTTGACCTTGTCACTGTATGAACCTGCCTGGTCTGTAGTGAGTCATCATGTGTGTTGAGCTGTGCTGTGTGTTGCTCCCCTCCACCCCCTGCAGGTGATGGAGTTCTACTGCGAGTCGTGTGAGACTGCCATGTGTTTGGAGTGTACTGAAGGAGAGCACAGGGAACATGTGACTGTCCCTCTGAGAGATGTCTTGGAGCAACAGAAAGGAGCCCTGAAGACCCAGCTGGATGCCATACGCAACAGGTACTGGATGGTAAACCGGTCTATACTGCTCTGACTGTAATGATGGACGGTTTTAGGGTTGTTAAAGCCCTATTCTGAGTTCATTGACCACTGTGTGTGTACACACTGGATAAGTCTGGTAAGTGCAATGACAAAGTACCAGAGTGCAGTTTTCCAGTCTCTACGTTTCAGTTTCTAATGGAGGACTGAAGATCGATGGAAATTGCACACACATTTAGTCAGTTCCTCTATTCATGCCCGTTGGTTACTTGATCTGACTGTGAAGTTGTGACAGTATACTGTTTCCTCTTCCTGTCCCAGGCTGCCCCAGCTGAGGGCTGCTATAGAGCTGGTAGGGGAGATCTCCAAGCAGCTGACTGACAGGAAGAACGAGGCGGTGACAGAGATCAGCAGTACCTTTGAGGAACTAGAGAGGGCGCTACACCTCAGAAAGACCACCCTCATCACTGACCTGGAGAACATCTGCTGCACCAAGCAGAAGGTACCTGCAACCGGATTAGGTCTGCTGTTCCAAATGACACCCTATTTCCTATTTAGTGCACTACTTTTGACCAGGACCTGATCAAAGGTAGGGCACTGTATAAGGAATAGGGGGTCATTTGGGACACATTGATGGTCTGTCTCTCTCTTGCTTCTGTGAATGACTATCTCTCGACTCTCTTTCTCTCACGGTCTTACCTCTTTTTCTCCCTTTCTCTTCACTCTGTTTCTGACTACCTACCTACCATTCTCTCTCTCTTTCCTCTCCTCCCTGTCTTCAACTATCCCTCCTTCCTCTCCTCCCTCTCTTAGCATCTCTCCTCTTCTCTCTGTCTGTAGGTGCTCCAGGCCCAGCTCTCCTCTCTCCTGCAGGGTAAGGACAACATCCAGAGCTGCAGTAGTTTTACGGAACAGGCTCTGAGCCATGGCAGTGCTACAGAGGTTCTGCTGGTCCAGAAACAGATGGGAGAGAGGGTCAGCGCCCTGGCCCGACACACCTACCCAGAACAGGTTTGTGGACACGTTTGTTTGTTTGTTTCACATATATACATAGCCTATATCATCATTGTATATGTCCCAAATGGGCCCCGGTCAAATGTAGTGCACTATATAGGGAATAGGTTGCCATTCGGGACGAAGCCATAGGGATGCTGGTTAAACCTAACAAGCCTTCCCTTGCCCCCTCCCAGCCCCATGAGAACAGCCATCTTGACTGCCAGGTGGAGACAGAGGGTCTTCGTCGTTCCATCCAGAATCTGGGTGTGCTCATCACCACAGGAGCCGTAGGCCACACCTCCGTCGCCACGGGAGAGGGACTACGCCACGCCCTGGTTAGCCAGCACACCACCGTCACCGTGACGACCAAGGACAAGGACAGTGAGCTGGTGAAGACGGGCAACGCGGCGCTGCGGGCCGAGATAGTGTCGATGGACGGGGCGGTAACCACGGAGACAGAGGTGGTGGATAATAAGAATGGAACGTATGAGGTGAGGATAATTGTACTTTGTATGACATCTAACTTGCAATATATGTATTGTGTTAATGTATGTAACGTACAGTTGAAGTCGGAAGTTTACATACACTTAGGTTGGAGTCATTAACTTATTTTTCAACCACTCCACAAATGTCTAGTTTTGGCAAGTCATTTAGGACATCTACTTTCTGCATGACACAAGTCATTTTTCCAACAATTGTTTACAGACAGATTATTTCATTTATAATTCACTGTATCACAACAAAAAAAAATTAAAAATGATGTCATGGCTTTAGAAGCTTCTGATAGACTAATTGACATCATTTGAGTCAATTGGAGGTGTACCTGTGGATGTATTTCAAGGCCTACCTTCAAACTCAGTGCGTATTTGCTTGACATCATGGGAAAATCAAAATAAATCAGCCAAGACCTCAGAAAAACAATTGTAGACCTCCACAAGTCTGGTTCATCCTTGGGAGCAATTTCCAAATGCCTGAAAGTACCACGTTAATCTGTACAAACAATAGTACGCAAGTATAAACACCATGGGACCACACAGTCGTCATACATTTCAGGAAGGAGGGCAAAAGTTAAAAGTGCACATCGATCCCAGAACAACAGCAAAGGACCTTGTGAAGATGCTGGAGGAAACAGGTACAGAAGTATCTATATCCACAGTAAAACAAGTCCTATATCGAAATAACCTGAAACGCCACTCAGCAAGGAAGAAGCCACTGCTCCAAAATCACCATAACAAAGCCAGACTACGGTTTGCAACTGCACATGGGGACAAAGATTGTACTTTTTGGAGAAATATCCTCTGGTCTGATGAAACAAAAATAGAACTGTTTGGTCATAATGACCATCGTTATGTTTGGAGGAAAAAGGGGGATGCTTGCGAGCCGAAGAACACCATCCCAACCGTGAAGCACGGGGTGGCAGCATCATGTTGTGGAGGTGCTTTGCTGCAGGAGGGACTGGTGCACTTCACAAAATAGATGTCATCATGAGGAAGGACAATTATGTGGATATATTGAATCTCAAGACATCATTCAGGAAGTTAAAGCTTGGTCGCAAATGGGTCCTCCAAATGGACAATGACCCCAAGCATACTTCCAAAGTTGTGGCAAAATGGCTTAAGGACAACAAAGTCAAGGTATTGCAGTGGCCATCACAAAGCCCTGACCTCAATCCCATAGAACATTTGTGGGCAGAACTGAAAAAGCGTGTGTGAGCAAGGAGGCCTACAAACCTGACTCAGTTACACCAGCTCTGTCAGGAGGAATGGGCCAAAATTCACCCAAATTATTGTGGGAAGCTTGTGGAAGACTACCTGAAACGTTTAACCCAAGTTAAACAATTTAAAGGCAATGCTACAAAATACTAATTGAGTGTATGTAAACTTCTGACCCACTGGGAATGTGATGAAGGAAATAAAAGCTGAAATAAATCATTCTCTCTACTATTATTCTGACATTTCACATTCTTAAAATAAAGTGGTGATCGTAACTGACCTAAAACAGGGATTTTTACTAGGATTAAATGTCAGGAATTGTGAAAAATTGAGTTTAAATGTATTTGGCTAAGGTGTATGTAAACTTCCGACTTCAACTGTATGTATTGTGTCAATTGTTTAATGTACAGTGTTTACTTTGTATACAGCAGGACTGTCTAGGACTATATTCCCCTGGAGGTGCCTGATAAGGTTCTGTTCCATAATATTCTGCAGGTGGGCTATACCATGCGCTCTGAGGGGGAGTTCTCCTTCTCTCTCCTCCTGTACGACCAGCCGGTGAGGGGCAGTCCGTTCCGGCTGCGTGCGGTCAAGCCCTCGGACGTCCTGCAGTCTCCAGACGATGTGAAGAGGAGGGTGAAGAGTCCTAGTGGGACAGGGGGCCACATCAGACAGAAGGCTGTGAGGAGACCCTCCAGTATGTACAGCACCACCAAGAAGAAGGAGAACCCCATCGAGGATGAACTCATCTACAGAGTCGGTAGGTGCAGATCATAGGGACGTGTAATCCCTGTTTTAATATTAGTCTAACTGTGGTACAGATGCTCATATTAACTTTTTAGTCATTTAGGTGATTATCTTTTGACTTAAAAGAAGTGGATTTAACTAAAGTCGGTAAGACAATAACAAGTCATATTGCAAGTAAACACATTTTAAAAACAGCTTTCTTTGCTACGCTCTTTGATAATGAGTTAAAAAACAGGCCATGGGGAAAGAAGGGAATACAACACATTGGTTCAATGCTCCTATCATTTTTTTTAAAGCACTATTACTGATGAATACATTCACATTTGACTTGTTATTTTACTCTTGTATCCAGAGGCAGTGCATGCAACTGAAGTTGGTACAGTAAGACTAAAGTAAGACCACCACATATCACGATCAAGTTGGATAATAGCTCTCTTAGTTATCTCAAAGTGCAGGCTGCAGGGTACAGACAATGCTGTGGGAAATACTCACACTTTGTTTCACTGCTCCCAGCAATCTTACTGATGAAGATCTTTTGAGGTCTCTGTGATAACTCGTGACTCTGCTATTTAGCCCTTGGGCCCATGGACACAGACTGTGTTCTTATTTTATGTGTGATGGTTTGACTCAGTCTTCTTACTGGATGAGGGATGATTTGACTCAGTCTTACTGGATGTGTGATGATTTGACTCAGTCTTCTTACTGGATGTGTGATGATTTGACTCAGTCTTCTTACTGGATGTGTGATGATTTGACTCAGTCTTCTTACTGGATGTGTGATGATTTGACTCAGTCTTCTTACTGGATGTGTGATGATTTGACTCAGTCTTACTGGATGTGTGTATTTGACAGGAACCAGAGGGAGAGATAAAGCAGAGTTTACAAACCTCCAGGGAATCTCCACCTCCAACAACGGACGTATCGTAGTGGCTGACAGCAACAACCAGTGTATACAGGTGAGACTACAACCAGTGTATACAGGTGAGACTACAGCCATACAACTAGTGTATACAGGTGAGACTACAGCCATACAACCAGTGCATACAGGTGAGACTACAGCCATACAACCAGTGCATACAGGTGAGACTACAGCCATACAACCAGTGTATACAGGTGAGACTACAGCCATACAACCAGTGTATACAGGTGAGACTACAACCAGTGTATACAGGTGAGACTACAACCAGTGTATACAGGTGAGACTACAACCAGTGTATACAGGTGAGACTACAACCAGTGTATACAGGTGAGACTACAACCAGTGTATACAGGTGAGACTACAGCCATACAACCAGTGTATACAGGTGAGACTACAGCCATACAACCAGTGCATACAGGTGAGACTACAGCCATACAACCAGTGCATACAGGTGAGACTACAGCCATACAACCAGTGTATACAGGTGAGACTACAGCCATACAACCAGTGTATACAGGTGAGACTACAGCCATACAACTAGTGTATACAGGTGAGACTACAGCCATACAACCAGTGCATACAGGTGAGACTACAGCCATACAACCAGTGCATACAGGTGAGACTACAGCCATACAACCAGTGTATACAGGTGAGACTACAGCCATACAACCAGTGTATACAGGTGAGACTACAGCCATACAACCAGTGCATACAGGTGAGACTACAGCCATACAACTAGTGTATACAGGTGAGACTACAGCCATACAACCAGTGCATACAGGTGAGACTACAGCCATACAACCAGTGTATACAGGTGAGACTACAGCAATACAACCAGTGATAGAAAGGTAACCATGTGTATAAGTGACAGTGTGCAGAGTGGAATGAGTGTAAACATGAATGGATGCAAAGCAGAAAATGTATTAAGTTAAGTCTAAACTTTCAATCATAGTATCACAGGTCAAACACATATTTCAGGGCAAATCTCAAATGCCACATTGTTCCTTAATGTCCCTTTTAGAAAAAGATTATCTCAAATCCAAATCTGTTTCTGAGTGTTGTTGTTGCGCTATTCTTATCCAGGTGTTCTCAAACGATGGGGCATTCAAGCTGAGGTTTGGGGTCAGGGGTCGGTCGCCGGGGCAACTGCAGCGCCCCACTGGGGTCACAGTGGATATGAACGGTGACATCATCGTGGCCGACTACGACAACCGCTGGGTCAGCATCTTCTCCTCCGACGGAAAGTTCAAGGTGAGAGGTCATCAGGTCACTCTAGGAGACTGGTCTTAAGAAAGACCTTGAGCTGAAACCTCAACATTAAACAGTCTCTACTATATCCCCTCTCCTTGTATGTTCTATACATAACGATGCACTGAGCTTTCCCATAGCTGCTCCTCAGATCAGACTCCTCACATCTCTCCCTGTCCATCCCTCTGACCTTCCGTTTTCTCCCTCGCTCCCTGACAGAGTAAGATCGGTGCGGGTCGTCTGATGGGCCCTAAGGGCGTGGCGGTGGACAGGAACGGACACATCATCACCGTGGACAACAAGGCCTGCTGCGTGTTCATCTTCCAGGCCAATGGGAAGCTGGTCACCAAGTTTGGAGCCAGGGGGACGTCAGACAGACAGTTCACAGGTAGGGGAGACACTCCTTGATCCTTGATCTGTCTGTGGGTTTGCAGTTTTGGAACAATTCCTGTGCAAGTATTTGACATGTACAGTATACTGTATTTGCACCAGGTCTGGGCACAGCTAGCACTGAGCAACGACACAAACCAATGTACTATACATTATATGCACTGAGCAATGACACAAACCAATGTACTATACATTATATGCACTGAGCAACGACACAAACCAATGTACTATACATTATATGCACTGAGCAACGACACAAACCAATGTACTATACATTATATGCACTGAGCAACGACACAAACCAATGTACTATACATTATATGCACTGAGCTTTCCCATAGCTGTCTCTTTGATTTGCACCTCAGACATTTTGCAGGTACTTGGGGGAAAATCTTGTATTCTCCTTGTTTTCACTCTTTGGTCAATGTGATTCTCTTCCATTTCTATACTCTTCCAATGATATGGCTCCACTAGCTACATGGAGAAACCTGTCACTCATTTCAATCTCATCTCTGACTTTGACCTTTTTATTGTTTATTTTTTAGAAAAAAGTGGTACAAACATTTCACTGGAACCAAAGCTGAGTAAATCTGGCCCTGCGTTCAGTAAGTATTGATGTATTCTATAGCAGTCTCTTCATGATACAACTGCCCATTGCCATGTCTTACGTTGTACATTGCTTGGTGTTTCCCTTTGTGGCTAGTGTTTCCACAGTCCTGTTGTGTACAATGTCCTAAAATAGTCTGGAACTTCCTCTACTGCACTGTTATGTTGATGACTCATCTTCTCTCCGCCTCCTCTCTTCCCTCTCCCTATCGCTTCCTCTCTCCCTCCCTTCCTCCCTCCCCTACCTTACCCTAGGTCCCCACTTTGTGGCGATCAACAACAAAAATGAGATTGTGGTAACAGACTTCCACAATCATTCGGTGAAGGTACATCTCACTATTCTCTCTTTCTGTGTGTGTGTGTTACTGTAGTCGTATCAGGTTGGTTTAAACTGCTTTGACTTCAGGCCTTGAGTGTTCTGTTGTGGCAGCTTTGTGTCACTCCCTCACTGCCATCCTGTAGTTACTGTACGTCACTGTGCCACAGGAAAATGTCCCACTTCCACTGTTGGCTATCTGATGTCAGTTTGAATCATTTCAAATGAAAGGAGTAGAAATCCACAAACTCTGTTATAGTCAATGTTGGATGTGCGTAGTAGACTACCTCTGAACTGTTTAGGTTAGGGTTAGGGTTGTGGTTTAAGGTTGTGCTTGAGGCTAGGGTTAGTGGATGTGGACATGACGCTAGGGATTTGGACATGAAGCTAGGGATGTGGACGAGGTTAGAGTTAGGATTGAACATGGATTTGGACATGAGCTAGGGTTGAGGTTAGAGTTGAACCTGGCTGTGGACTGTCGTGGAATAATCAGAATTTGTTGGTAACATATGTAAGATGTTTTATTTTCATCATATGTTTGTAAATTACTTCTCATCAAGAATGTTATTTTTGTATAATACTGTGGCAGGGTTGCAGTTATCTGTTCTATGTCAAGACTAAGTTGCATGGTCCGCAGAGAGGGGAGAGGTCAAGGGGTCATCATGTGTAAACATATCTTTTGCTCCACTGTGTTTGTGTGCCGGTTCACTCCCTACTTTTCCCATCGGGGAAAGGAGGATGGCAGTGTCTGGAATCATTCTATCCTCTCCGTGAGTTTGTCCAGGATTGGTTGTATTTAGAGTTGGTTGTATCTAAATGACAATTTGATATATGCCTGTTGATATGGAGGATTGGTTTATGGTTCTGAGTTTGAGAAAGGAGACAAAGCTGAACGATGAATTATGCCGATGCTGTCTTATCCTGTGTGTCTTTGCTATAAAGGACCTCATTTGAAATGTAGAAGGGGCTCTCAGAGAATTCATGGTTAGACACTGAATTGCCTGAGAGTCACAGGATTGTGATAGAGCTGATATAATTAAAGATGGACTTTGATAACTAACTCTGACTTGTGTGTGGTTTGCTCTCAGGATTTGGTAAAAAGAGGAAATTTCCACGACAGGACATGAGCTAGGGTTGAGGTTAGAGTTGAATCTGCCTGTGGACATGAGCTCGGGTTGAGGTTAGAGTTAGGGTTGAACCTGCCTGTGGACATGAGCTAGGGTTGAGGTTAGAGTTAGGGTTGATCCTGCCTGTGGACATGAGCTAGGGTTGAGGTTGGAGTTAGGGTTGAACCTGCCTGTGGACATGAGCTAGGGTTGAGGTTGGAGTTAGGGTTGAACCTGCCTGTGGACATGAGCTAGGGTTGAGGTTGGAGTTAGGGTTGAACCTGCCTGTGGACATGAGCTAGGGTTGAGGTTCGGACACACTACTTCTGAACAGTTTGAATTCCTTCCCTAATAGGTGTACAGTGCAGACGGGGAGTTCCTGTTTAAGTTTGGTTCCCATGGCGAGGGGAACGGACAGTTCAACGCCCCGACGGGCGTTGCTGTGGACGCCAACGGGAACATCATTGTTGCCGACTGGGGGAACAGCAGAATACAGGTCAGTTATTGATGATCTTGATGACAAGATCAACAAGCAGCCTGTCATTATTTTTTGTTTGCCCTTTTGCGTTAGATCAAAAGTAATGTAACTTATGAGTACAGCTGACCCTGACCCTGACCTTGTATTATCTTGCAGGTGTTTGATAGTTCCGGGTCGTTCCTATCCTACATCAACACCACAGCAGACCCTCTCTATGGTCCACAGGGCCTGTCTCTCACCTCTGATGGACACGTGGCTGTGGCTGATTCTGGCAACCACTGCTTCAAGGTTTACCGCTACTTGCAGTAGCCATTGCTTTAGGGACGGTCTGTTGCAGGCCTACCACTACCAGGGTACGTCCCAAATGGCCCCCTATTCCCTTCATAGTGCACTACTTATTACAATAAACCCACAGGGCTCTGGTCAAAAGTAGTGCACTATGTAGGGAATAAGTTGCCATTTGGGATGTGCCCCAGATCCAGGCCAGACAGACAAACCAACCACAGCCTGACTTGGGTCCCAAAAATAGGTCAAATACTTGAAAGTATTTGAGATGTGCTTGATTTATCTATTTATTTGAGTTTGCACTTTTGGGACTGTTTCAGGCAAACGAAATCAAGTGCAGCACTTGAAGTATTGGAAAGCATTTGATCTAATGTATGTATTTTTGCCCCCAGGTCAGAGCACATGTGCTATCACTGAGCAACGACACAAACCAATGTACTATACATAATATACAGGTGCAATGATCTTTCCCATAGCTGTCCCTTTGATTTCCACATCATCCAGTTAGTGTTCTCTGAACCCCCCCAACATCATGAAGTAACCATATAACCCCCGTTTACTCCTCCATGTGGTGTGTTATGGAGTTTACTTTGTCCCAAATGGCACCCTATTCCTTATGTAGTGCACTACTTTTGACCAGTGCACTATGTAGGGAATAGGGTGCCATTTGGGATGCATCCTATGTGTGTAGAGTCTATTTACCTCTTTGTTCGGTCATTGATGTAAAACTGAGGTATGAAGTGTGTATATACTGTAACTGATATGAGACCTACACGACGTTCAGATCAGTGATAGATTGACGTATAATAGAGCCATGTTGTGAAGGAGCTGGTCCCAATGCATGAAGTTGTATCTTTACCTTGTCAGCTCAGACAGGATGACATAACAGTGGAGTTTATGAACTCATCAGTTGTTTCTTCTCCATAAGTGCAATGAACGATGTGCTTACAGTGAAACCAACCAACGCAAAAGCTTTTCGAACAATTTATTTCTCAGTTATCTAAGAACAAACTGACTTAATCTAAAGCCATCTCACATATAAAAAGTCATCATCTGTGCATTGATTTGCTGTATGTACTGGGTATGCATAACTATGCAGCTTTATCTGTGCATTGATTTTAAAACATATCTTTTGGTTATTCCGAGAACAGCAGTCTAGCATTCCAGCGTTTCTAACTAAGTATGGCAGCTGTCCTAAAGTGCTTTTTAAAACAGGAGTTCAGCCGGAGAAGAGATGTCATGATTATGGCATATGTGAGCAGCACAATTATAATAAGTACAAAAATGAAAAATGGAATTGCTAATTTATTTTATACACTAGCTCAGCATTTACAAATTATTTTTCTAATTTGTTTTATTTGTATTTTTTTGAAATTCACACCTTTGTCATTTGTCTCAATATACAGAAAAAAAACCTAACCACTTGAGGGGACTTTTCAGAGTCGAACAAACAGTGCAGATTTAGAATTTGTAAGATTTGATGTGACAAAAGTTGGAGTACATATTGAAAACCAGTACCCATGATTATATTACTTAGTGTTATTGAACATGCAAAACTACATTAGATTTGACTAACTTATGGTTTTCAATCTTAAATAAACACAGTCAACAGAATTACCGTTTATATAGTTGGTCTTCAGAAGCTGAAACCACAGTGTGAATGTTTCACAACTTCAGTGTGTGTTAAAGGACTAGAGCTATGTTTCATTGCCTTATCACAGTTCATTACCAGGTTATAGCATTTCATTACCGGGTTATAAAAGTTCATTACCAACTTATAACTATTGTCCTGAGGGAAACATTAGCATTTGACGAGCTACAGTGGAACACCCCCTGGTTTTCATCACTGTAACAACACAACAGAGTCCCTCTGACGTCATGCAGCCAGACAGATTGTAGCCAATCACAGGCTATTTTATTAAGGAGTATTAGGCACATCACAGTCTAACTTTGTTTCAACAATATGTCTCTCAATCTTCTTTCTCTGTGAATATGCACGGGTAATAAAAGCACATGGTTTATGGAGATACTGAGTGTGCTTTCTGCTTTCCTCTATACAAAAACATATATCCTTCTCTGAATCACAGTCTCTCTCTGTTGATTCCCAGGACTGTTATCCTAGGTCAGGTGACATTCAGGAGGCACAACTTTCTGAAACGTTTCAGATAGAAATGTATTGCATAGAGCCAACATATTTCCCTATTCTCAATGGCAGAAAAACATGTCTGTTCTATATAATTTATTTATATCTGGACGTTCACTGAAGGGAAGCCGTGGTTTAGATTGAACACTGGTTGAGCTCGTAATATACCATGAAGTCCTTGAGCATGTTGCAGGCTTTACGGTTCTTAGTAGCTTTACACTTCCTCTCCTCTGGAATCTCTTCCAACCACATCTTATTATCCAGGACATAGACAGGCCTATGGAAGACAGCATTTAGTTATACAGGCCTGGGTAGGATAACAGTTATAGGGACCTGAGGTGGACAACATTTAGTTATAGGGGCCTGAGGTGGACAACATTTAGTTATAGGGGCCTGAGGTGGACAACATTTAGTTATAGGGGCCTGGGTATGACAACATTTAGTTATAGGGGCCTGAGGTGGGCAACATTTGGTTATAGGGGACTGGGGTGGACAACATTTAATTATAGGGGCCTGGGGTGGACAACATTTGGTTATAGGGGCGTGAGGTGGACAACATTGGAGTCTCTCACTCAAACTGCACTGGAATAGTCAGTCTCCTATTCTACACTGTACATATACTTTACATTTCCCAAAAGAGAAATCACAATCTATGGCCCAAATAGTTTATTTTTTACAGAATCTCAATTCAAAGATATCCTCTCTGCTGTCTTTCTTACCTGGTGATTCCATGTATTATATCAACACCGTCTTACTATATATTGACACACATAGTTAGTTGAAAAGGAAGTCTGTGTCCCAAATGGCACCCTATCAGTGGAAGCTGCTGAGGGGAGGACGGCTCATAATAATGGCTGGAAAGAAACCATATGTTTGATACCATTCCATTAATTCCGCTCCAGCCATTACCACGAGACCGTCCTCCCAATTAAGGTGCCACCAACTTCCTGTGCACCCTATTCCATAAATAGTTCACTCCTTTTGACCCTGGCTGTGACCCCACTCTTCGAGGGTGTCTCAGGGGGAGTTGAGATATGCAAGAAACTAATTTCCAAACAAATTTCTTACACACACGTGTACATGTGAAAGATCACAAATATAATAACACCTCAACTAATTTATTATTTTTATAACATGGTGCACTACTTTGACCAGAGCCCTATGAACCCTGGTTAAAAGTAGTGCACTATATAGGGAATAGGGTGCCATTTGGAACACATCCCATCACTTACTTCCCACTGTGGTCAGTGGTGTGAGAGATGGTTCCATCTCTCCCCATGATCAGGTAGTTACTGTCAGTCTTCATGTCAAACTCATCACAGGCTTTACGCTTGATCATGTCTCTCACTGCTCCAGTCTGCATCACGTCTTTACCTGGCATAGCAGAGAACCAGCACAAGAATAATGTAAAGGAAATTATACTTCCAAGAGAATGTGTGCGTGCCAAATGGCACTCTTTTCTCTATAAAGTGTACTACTTTTGACCAGGGCCCTTCCAAAGTAGTGCACCATAGGAAATAGGGTGCCATTTGGGACGCACATTGTAAGGACCTGTAGAGCAGAGCACTCACCTGTCTGTAGGATTTTGGTCAGTATTGTGGTATAATGTTTAAAAACTCCGTCGTCGGATGAGTTGACAATCTTGACGATGTAAACTGTCAGAAGGACAACAGGATGGTGTTAGTACCGGCTACAGCACATTAGATTTATTTTGACTATTTGGGTTAGAGGTATAAACTCACCATAATTCGCAACAGGAAAGAAACAAGCAAAGGTTCTGCGAGTCTCTTTCTCCATTTGTTTACTGTAAGTGACTCTCTTCTTTGGGCAGTCACCTGAGACAAAGCAAATAAAAATACATACACAACATAACTGATATTGTGAACTAAATATATATTCTGTCCAGACAATACAAGCTGTATGGAGTGCACATACCCTCTGCACAGGAGCACACATTGTCCTGACAGATCTTGGAGATCATGTTGCTCTTCTGCGGTGCGCTGTAGAACACAGTGCATCTCCTCTCTGTCGGGACATAGTTCAGCATTAGTCACTCAGACGATGGCTGTGTCCCATACGGCATCCTATTCTCTTTATTGTACACTACATTTGACCAGGGCCTAAACCCTCACCAGGCTGCACCCGCCCCATGGACCTTCCAGATACCTTACAACAATAGACATAACATACCCTAAACTAAAGATGGTGGTATACCTGGGTTGTAGTAGTCATAGACCACAGCAGCAGCGGGCTGCACCAGGCCCATGGGACTGATCTGTTTGGCCCGGAACGCTACACACTGGGGTTCCTCTGTGATCTGGAATACATAGCGACAATACAACGTCAGAGGCAAGAGAGGACAGCATTGGCGAGAACACGAGGTCTCAAGATATAACTTTTGTGATTCAATTTATATGAGTGGTACAGTAGTCATAGCTGATACTCATTGACGTCATGGCTTTGGATACAAGAGGTCTTACCTTAGCGAAGTAGAGGAACACTTTATTTGGGGCGACGTCATAATGGTCAATGTACTTCTCAGTACCCTTCACATTCTAGAGGAGAGGAAAATAAAAAAGATGTCAAATTCCATAGTCTGACTGACAACATGTCACTAGACAGGTTTCCATTGGCCTAGGTTGTCGCGCCCGATATGTTTAATGGAAACAGCAGATATGAGAAATGTTCTAAAGATGGAAAACATATTTATCTGTTCGACAGGGGTGGATTTCTTTTGTCAAACTTTCTTTATTGCGACAAATGATGATGGAAACTGTGTTTTTAGAAGAAATGACATTTGCCAAATCATTTTGATGGTGCACGGGACATGTGATTTCACCGTGTAAATGTAAAGCTATTTGTATACAAATATTCTTTCTTTGCAGGACAAGGAGGGTCCTGACTTTCAAGAATGCCTGAATTGCTTTTCCGATTGGCTGGCAAGTTTCACCATCCAATTATGTCAGATCTACAGGAGTGCAAGGTTCACCATGTCACGGACCGTGGCGATACGTTGGAACAGGAGAATTATTAGAATATGGCAAATATTTCTTCATTATTGCATTATATCCATACTGGCTTTCGCAGGCTACCTGAGACATGAAACAGAGAGGTGGGAGGGCAGACAGGCTACCTGAGACATGAAACAGAGAGGTGGGAGGGCTACCTGAGACATGCAACAGAGAGGTGGGAGGGCAGACAGGCTACCTGAGACATGAAACAGAGGAGGTGGGAGGGCAGACGGGCTACCTGAGACATGAAACAGAGAGGTGGGAGGACAGACAGGCTACCTGAGACATGAAACAGAGGAGGTGGGAGGGCAGACGGGCTACCTGAGACATGACAGATAGGTGGGAGGGCAGACAGGCTACCTGAGACATGACAGATAGGTGGGAGGGCAGACAGGCTACCTGAGACATGACAGATAGGTGGGAGGGCAGACAGGCTATTGCCATATTTATTATTGTGCAATTTGCCTAAATGGGTAATAGAAACACTTCAACCACTACATTTAATTAGTTTAGCTGTGGCGTCATTAAGTCACGCTGTTTTAGCTTCACAATAAATGCACCCTAGCAGGCAATTGTCTGATATATTTTATTGTTAGTTAAGTTAATGGAAACAGCTAGTGTGAATGGCTAAAATGTGTTTTCTTCCCGGAACCAATTCTGCCATTTCAAAGGAGGGTCGCGATAACTGTGGTATATGGTTGTTTTTTCCTTTTGGAATCAATCCATAATGTTGAAGATCCGCACTACAGCGCCACTGAAATGTAAAGGCAATTTCCAATTGAGCAGTCAAATGCAGCATTTACCATGAATGCAGTCTCAGTGAACACGGAAACATGGACTTTAAATTTAAATTGTGCTGTAGTGCGGATCTTCAGCACTACGGATTGAATCGAGCCCATAGATGAAAGCACTGACTGTGGATAAAAGTGCCTGCTAAATAACAAAAAAAAAAGAATGTAAATCAATGTCAAATGTAGGCCTACTGTACCTCCTCCAGATCCTGCATGTTAGGTTTGAGTCCACTGAGAAGGGAGATGTCCACGATGACCATGCCTGTAGAATTACCACTGGTCAGTCTGTAGGAGAGGAGAGGAGAGATAGAACCATGTCTCCACTCATCCCACCCCATGCATGCACACACACACACACACACACACACACACACACAATATACAGTGGGGCAAAAAAGTATTTAGTCAGCCACCAATTGTGCAAGTTCTCCCACTTAAAAAGATGAGAGAGGCCTTTAATTTTCATCATAGGTACACTTCAACTATGACAGACAAAATGAGAAGAAAAAAAAAATCCAGAAAATCACATTGTAGGATTTTTTATGAATTTATTTGCAAATTATGGTGGAAAATAAGTATTTGGTCACCTACAAACAAGCAAGATTTCTGGCTCTCACAGACCTGTAACTTCTTCTTTAAGAGGCTCCTCTGTCCTCCACTCGTTACCTGTATTAATGGCACCTGTTTGAACTTGTTATCAGTATAAAAGACACCTGTCCACAACCTCAAACAGTCACACTCCAAACTCCACTATGGCCAAGACCAAAGAGCTGTCAAAGGACACCAGAAACAAAATTGTAGACCTGCACCAAGCTGGGAAGACTGAATCTGCAATAGGTAAGCAGCTTGGTTTGAAGAAATCAATTGTGGGAGCAATTATTAGGAAATGGAAGACATACAAGACCACTGATAATCTCCCTCGATCTGGGGCTCCACGCAAGATCTCACCCCGTGAGGTCAAAATGATCACAAGAACGGTGAGCAAAAATCCCAGAACCAGAACCTAGTGAATGACTTGCAGAGAGCTGGGACCAAACTAACAAAGCCTACCATCAGCAAGGGCATTGAAGATGAAACGTGGCTGGGTCTTTCAGCATGACAATAATCCCAAACACACCGCCCGGGCAACGAAGGAGTGGCTTCGTAAGAAGCATTTCAAGGTCCTGGAGTGGCCTAGCCAGTCTCCAGATCTCAACACCATAGAAAATCTTTGGAGGGAGTTGAAAGTCCGTGTTGCCCAGCAACAGCCCCAAAACATCACTGCTCTAGAGGAGATCTGCATGGAGGAATGGGCCAAAATACCAGCAACAGTGTGTGAAAACCTTGTGAAGACTTACAGAAAACGTTTGACCTCTGTCATTGCCAACAAAGGGTATATAACAAAGTATTGAGATAAACTTTTATTATTGACCAAATACTTATTTTCCACCATAATTTGCAAATAAATTCATTAAAAATCCTACAATGTGATTTTCTGGAATTTTTTTTCTCATTTTGTCTGTAATAGTTTAAGTGTACCTATGATGACAATTACAGGCCTCTCATCTTTTTAAGTGGGAGAACTTGCGCACTTGGTGGCTGACTAAATATTTTTTTGCCCCACTGTATACGCACAGACACACATCGCTGTACTCACCCCACACACACAGTGTAGACTAGGGACTTCTCCCTCTCCTCATCCTCCTGTGGGGCATGTCTCTTCCTGCGTGTGCGCAGGTCAAACCATTCTACCCTGCTCATAGGCTCATCACTAGGGTTCCCGTCCCCTTCAGACTCATAGTTATAATAGTCGTCTAGCTCAGGACCATCGTCCGCGGTCTCTGTAACATTGCACATTATTCACCGTTACACATTTATACTGACAATGAATAGTGGTTTATACTTTCAAGCAGCACTCCAGCAAATGTGTTTCGTGTTTATAGATGCATTCTGACTGAAACTTACTTCTGTACTTAACCTCTCCCTCCACCGAGACTTTGAGACTGTAGAAATCACAGAACAAGTCCTTCTTCTCCAGAGTTCTGTAGGTCTGGACCACCTGATGACATATAACACGCACTGTGGACACTTCCACAGATTCAGACAGCCTTACAATGTTAGAATCATCATCACTTACTTTTCAAATTCATTTACTGAATTTACTTACGGATAAGGTCCCGTTTCCCTTCCCTATTGTGTTAATAGTGATCGGGCTTCCTGGGTTCACCTGACCAGACAACAGAGATGTAAAACAGCATTTGAGAAAGGAAATCAGAGTACTGCTGGAATTCTAAACTCAATCTCACCTGGAAGGCTGATAGGGTCAGGGCATTATGTTTCGTAAGATGAACTCCCTGCTTTCGGCCATTTTGGTGACACATCTCAACATTAAGATCCAAGTCTTCAACATCATTTTCCAGGATGCTGTACTTAGCTAGAGCCTCAAGAGCTACAACTGTATCCTGTTGGAAAGAGGGAGAGAGATAGAAAGTGGAATCTGTGGAAAGAACTGAAAACTGCTGTTCACAAATGCTCTCCATCCAACCTCACTGAGCTCGAGCTGTTTTGCAAGGAGGAATGGGAACAAATTTCAGTCTCTCGATGTGCAAAACTGATAGAGACATACCCCAAGCGACTTACAGCTGTAATCGCAGCAAAAGGTGGCGCTACAAAGTATTAACTTAAGGGGGCTGAATAATCTTGCACGCCCAATTTTTCCGTTTTTGATTTGTTAAAAAAGTTTGAAATATCCAATAAATGTCGTTCCACTTCATGATTGTGTCCCACTTGTTGTTGATTCTTCACAAAAAAATACAGTTTTATATCTTTATGTTTGAAGCCTGAAATGTGGCAAAAGGTCGCAAAGTTCAAGGGGGCCGAATACTTTCGCAAGGCACTGTACCTTGGCCTAAACATCAGCGCCACAGGTAACTTCCACAAAGCTGTGAACGATCTGAGAGACAAGGCAAGAAGGGCATTCTATGCCATTCAACATACAAATTAGGATCTGGCTAAAGTTAAAGAATTAGGAGGGGGCAAAGAGAGAGAGAAAAAGAGAATAGTATAACTAGGGCCTGGAGTTTTTCCAAGTCACTTCAGGTGGTCAGTGATAACTCCTAGCTCCAGATCATAATGCCCTGATGGTCTACTGGTGTCTTGTCCTACAGTACCTACCCGTCTGTCTACTGGTGGCTTGACTTACAGTACCTACCCGTCTGTCTACTGGTGGCTTGTCCTACAGTACCTACCCGCCTGTCTACTGGTGGCGTGTCCTACAGTACCTACCCGTCTATCTACTGGTGGCTTGTTCTACAGTACCTACCCGTCTGTCTACTGGTGGCTTGTTCTACAGTACCTACCCGTCTGTCTACTGGTGGCTTGTCCCACAGTACCTACCCGTCTGTCTACTGGTGGCTTGTCCTACAGTACCTACCCGTCTGTCTACTGGTGGCTTGTCCTACAGTACATACCCGTCTGTCTACTGGTGGCTTGTCCTACAGTACATACCCGTCTGTCTACTGGTGGCTTGTCCTACAGTACCTACCCGTCTGTCTACTGGTGGCTTGTCCTACAGTACCTACCCGTCTGTCTACTGGTGGCTTGTTCTACAGTACCTACCCGTCTGTCTACTGGTGGCTTGTCCTACAGTACCTACCCGTCTGTCTACTGGTGGCTACAGTACCTACCCATCTGTCTACTGGTGGCTTGTTCTACAGTACCTACCCGTCTGTCTACTGGTGGCTTGTCCCACAGTACCTACCCGTCTGTCTACTGGTGGCTTGTTCTACAGTACCTACCCGTCTGTCTACTGGTGGCTTGTCCTACAGTACCTACCCGTCTGTCTACTGGTGGCTAGTCCTACAGTACCTACCCATCTGTCTACTGGTGGCTACAGTACCTACCCATCGTCTACTGGTGGCTTGTCCTACAGTACCTATCCGTCTGTCTACTGGTGGCTTGTCCTACAGTACCTACCCGTCTGTCTACTGGTGGCTTGTCCTACAGTACCTACCCATCTGTCTACTGGTGGCTTGTCCTAAAGAACTTACTCATCTGTCTACTGGTGGCTACAGTACCTACCCATCTGTCTACTGGTGGCTACAGTACCTACCCATCTGTCTACTGGTGGCTTGTCCTACAGTACCTACCCATCTGTCTACTGGTGGCTAGAGTACCTACCCATCTGTCTACTGGTGGCTTGTCCTACAGTACCTACCCGTCTGTCTACTGGTGGCTTGTCCTACAGTACCTACCCGTCTGTCTACTGGTGGCTTGTCCTACAGTACATACCCGTCTGTCTACTGGTGGCTTGTCCTACAGTACCTACCCGTCTGTCTACTGGTGGCTTGTCCTACAGTACCTACCCGTCTGTCTACTAGTGGCTTGTCCTACAGTACCTACCCGTCTGTCTACTGGTGGCTTGTTCTACAGTACCTACCCGTCTGTCTACTGGTGGCTTGTCCTACAGTACCTACCCGTCTGTCTACTGGTGGCTACAGTACCTACCCATCTGTCTACTGGTGGCTTGTTCTACAGTACCTACCCGTCTGTCTACTGGTGGCTTGTCCCACAGTACCTACCCGTCTGTCTACTGGTGGCTTGTTCTACAGTACCTACCCGTCTGTCTACTGGTGGCTTGTCCTGAAGTACCTACCCGTCTGTCTACTGGTGGCTTGTCCTACAGTACCTACCCATCTGTCTACTGGTGGCTACAGTACCTACCCATCGTCTACTGGTGGCTTGTCCTACAGTACCTACCCATATGTCTACTGGTGGCTTGTCCTACAGTACCTATCCGTCTGTCTACTGGTGGCTTGTCCTACAGTACCTACCCGTCTGTCTACTGGTGGCTTGTCCTACAGTACCTACCCATCTGTCTACTGGTGGCTTGTCCTAAAGTACTTACTCATCTGTCTACTGGTGGCTACAGTACCTACCCATCTGTCTACTGGTGGCTACAGTACCTACCCATCTGTCTACTGGTGGCTTGTCCTACAGTACCTACCCATCTGTCTACTGGTGGCTAGAGTACCTACCCATCTGTCTACTGGTGGCTTGTCCTACAGTACCTACCCATCTGTCTACTGGTGGCTTGTCCTACAGTGCCTACCCGTCTCTCTACTGGTGGCTTGTCCTACAGTACCTACCCGTCTGTCAGCTGGTGGCTTGTCCTACAGTACCTACCCGTCTGTCTACTGGTGGCTTGTCCTAAAGTACCTACCCATCTGTCTACTGGTGGCTTGTCCTAAAGTACCTACCCATCTGTCTACTGGTGGCTTGTCCTACAGTACCTACCCATCTGTCTACTGGTGGCTTGTCCTGAAGTACCTACCCATCTGTCTACTGGTGGCTACAGCACCTACCCATCTGTCTACTGGTGGCTACAGTACCTACCCATCTGTCTACTGGTGGCTTGTCCTACAGTACCTACCCATCTGTCTACTGGTGGCTTGTCCTACAGTACCTACCCATCTGTCTACTGGTGGCTTGTCCTACAGTACCTACCCATCTGTCTACTGGTGGCTTGTCCTACAGTACCTACCCATATGTCTACTGGTGGCTACAGTACCTACCCATCTGTCTACTGGTGGCTTGTCCTACAGTACCTACCCGTCTGTCTACTGGTGGCTTGTCCTACAGTACCTACCCGTCTGTCTACTGGTGGCTTATCCTACAGTACCTACCCGTCTGTCTACTGGTGGCTACAGTACCTACCCGTCTGTCTGCTGGTGGCTTGTCCTACAGTACCTACCCATCTGTCTACTGGCGGCTACAGACCTACCCGTCTGTCTACTGGTGGCTTGTCCTACAGTACCTACCCGTCTGTCTACTAGTGGCTTGTCCTACAGTACCTATCCGTCTGTCTACTGGTGGCTTGTCCTACAGTACCTACCCGTCTGTCTACTGATGGCTTGTCCTACAGTACCTACCCATCTGTCTACTGGTGGCTTGTCCTAAAGTACTTACTCATCTGTCTACTGGTGGCTACAGTACCTACCCATCTGTCTACTGGTGGCTACAGTACCTACCCATCTGTCTACTGGTGGCTTGTCCTACAGTACCTACCCATCTGTCTACTGGTGGCTAGATTACCTACCCATCTGTCTACTGGTGGCTTGTCCTACAGTACCTACCCGTCTGTCTACTGGTGGCTTGTCCTACAGTACCTACCCGTCTGTCTACTGGTGGCTTGTCCTACAGTACCTACCCGTCTGTCTACTGGTGGCTTGTTCTACAGTATCTACCCGTCTGTCTACTGGTGGCTTGTCCTACAGTACCTACCCGTCTGTCTACTGGTGGCTACAGTACCTACCCATCTGTCTACTGGTGGCTTGTTCTACAGTACCTACCCGTCTGTCTACTGGTGGCTTGTCCCACAGTACCTACTCGTCTGTCTACTGGTGGCTTGTTCTACAGTACCTACCCGTCTGTCTACTGGTGGCTTGTCCTACAGTACCTACCCGTCTGTCTACTGGTGGCTTGTCCTACAGTACCTACCCATCTGTCTACTGGTGGCTACAGTACCTACCCATCGTCTACTGGTGGCTTGTCCTACAGTACCTACCCATCTGTCTACTGGTGGCTTGTCCTACAGTACCTATCCGTCTGTCTACTGGTGGCTTGTCCTACAGTACCTACCCGTCTGTCTACTGGTGGCTTGTCCTACAGTACCTACCCATCTGTCTACTGGTGGCTTGTCCTAAAGTACTTACTCATCTGTCTACTGGTGGCTACAGTACCTACCCATCTGTCTACTGGTGGCTACAGTACCTACCCATCTGTCTACTGGTGGCTTGTCCTACAGTACCTACCCATCTGTCTACTGGTGGCTAGAGTACCTACCCATCTGTCTACTGGTGGCTTGTCCTACAGTACCTACCCGTCTGTCTACTGGTGGCTTGTCCTACAGTGCCTACCCGTCTCTCTACTGGTGGCTTGTCCTACAGTACCTACCCGTCTGTCAGCTGGTGGCTTGTCCTACAGTACCTACCCGTCTGTCTACTGGTGGCTTGTCCTAAAGTACCTACCCATCTGTCTACTGGTGGCTTGTCCTAAAGTACCTACCCATCTGTCTACTGGTGGCTTGTCCTGAAGTACCTACCCATCTGTCTACTGGTGGCTACAGCACCTACCCATCTGTCTACTGGTGGCTACAGTACCTACCCATCTGTCTACTGGTGGCTTGTCCTACAGTACCTACCCATCTGTCTACTGGTGGCTTGTCCTACAGTACCTACCCGTCTGTCTACTGGTGGCTTGTCCTACAGTACCTACCCATCTGTCTACTGGTGGCTTGTCCTACAGTACCTACCCATATGTCTACTGGTGGCTACAGTACCTACCCATCTGTCTACTGGTGGCTTGTCCTACAGTACCTACCCGTCTGTCTACTGGTGGCTTGTCCTACAGTACCTACCCGTCTGTCTACTGGTGGCTTATCCTACAGTACCTACCCGTCTGTCTACTGGTGGCTACAGTACCTACCCGTCTGTCTGCTGGTGGCTTGTCCTACAGTACCTACCCATCTGTCTACTGGCGGCTACAGACCTACCCGTCTGTCTACTGGTGGCTTGTCCTACAGTACCTACCCGTCTGTCTACTAGTGGCTTGTCCTACAGTACCTACCCATCTGTCTACTGGTGGCTACAGTACCTACCCATCTGTCTACTGGTGGCTACAGTACCTATCCGTCTGTCTACTGGTGGCTTGTCCTACAGTACCTACCCGTCTGTCTACTGGTGGCTACAGTACCTACCCGTCTGTCTACTGGTGGCTTGTCCTACAGTACCTACCCATCTGTCTACTGGTGGCTACAGTACCTACCCGTCTGTCTACTGGTGGCTTGTCCTACAGTACCTACCCGTCTGTCTACTGGTGGCTACAGTACATACCCGTCTGTCTACTGGTGGCTTGTCCTACAGTACCTACCCGTCTGTCTACTGGTGGCTTGTCCTACAGTACCTACCCGTCTGTCTACTGGTGGCTACAGTACCTACCCATCTGTCTACTGGTGGCTTGTCCTACAGTACCTACCCATCTGTCTACTGGTGGCTACAGTACCTACCCATCTGTCTACTGGTGGCTACAGTACCTACCCGTCTGTCTACTGGTGGCTTATCCTACAGTACCTACCCGTCTGTCTACTGGTGGCTTGTCCTACAGTACCTACCCGTCTGTCTGCTGGTGGCTACAGTACCTACCCATCTGTCTACTGGTGGCTTGTCCTACAGTACCTACCCGTCTGTCTACTGGTGGCTTGTCCTACAGTACCTACCCATCTGTCTACTGGTGGCTTGTCCTAAAGTACCTACCTGTGTAGAGCGGAACCCTCCTCCATACTGCCTCTGCTCAGTGAGCCAGCGGGCAATGTGCGTCGCATACGTCACGTCTTCCTCCGCCACCGTCTGGAGCAGGGCGTAGGCCGTGGTCTCCACAGAGATGGCCTTTGCCTGGGGAACCCGATTGGCCCTCTTCTCCCCACTCAGCCTTAGAGCATCACTGGCCTCCCAGTGACATGTAGCTTCCTCTACAGGAGAGAGATAGCACCTTTTATCTAAGATTGTATCTAGACGGTCCCCATAGGATAACTTTTTGAATAACTTTTTGGGGTTGCAAGTAGAACCTTTTTTTGTTTCCAGTTAGAACCTTTTTTGTTCCAGGTAGAACCCTTTTGGGTAAGGTGGCAAAAAGAACCACCATTGGGACAGCGCACAGATTATTTCTGTGAGCGCTGGTGTGCCATCCTGAACAAATGCTCTATTGATTTAATTACATTAATTGTTGACCAGTTGAAAAAGTATTTTATTGAAATGGGATAACACAATTGAAGAGAAACGCACAGCTCTGCAAGGAGCTGGTCCCAGAACCCGCGGGACTGAATGTCTTTAATTTATCAAGCAAGATATTGAGCCCTGCCCATGTCTCCTTACTTAATAAAGGGTTATATTTTGTGCTATATTTTGATGTTAAGGTAGACACGTTTAAGTTTTTTAGAAACATCCATTTAAGGGAATACTTTAGCTTCTCTAATCGTAATATTTCTACTGAACCAGTAGTTTACTCACCTGCACATACTCCGACTCCTTTTAGACGTAAGAGTTATTTTATACCTCCAGCCAATCGCAATCATTCTATCGAGACATCGCAAACTCGACCAGCAGTATGATCTCTATTATTGAATCTCTCGATCCTTTCCCTGATAATACGTTGTTAGTTACTTTTGATGTTGAGTCGTTATACACAAATATTCCACACGAGGGCGGTATTGAAGCTCTGTAAAATGTTATTCTGCAACGTGACCCTAATGAACTACCTTCCAGTGCATGCATTATAACATTGGCTGAAATACTACTCACACAACTATTTCATGTTTCTAAATGACTTCTTTATTCAGACGAAGGGTACTGCTATGGGATCCCCCATGGTTCCTAACTATGCTAATGTGTATGTGGGCTACATGGAGAAACAGTCCATTTTCAATCCTCTCAAAAATATTTTCTTGCCTAACATTATTATGTGGAAACGGTATATTGATGATATTTTTGTAATATGGAGGGGTGATGCAAAACAGCTCCAGGCGTTCCATGCTTTTCTTAAATTCTGAGCATCTGAGATTTACTATACAATCTGACACATTTCAAATAAATGTCCTTGATCTTCTGATCTTGTGTGAAGATAAAGTTCTATACACTGATCTTTACAGGAAACCTATTGATCGTAACAGTTTGTTGAGGGCTGATAGTTGTCACCCGCTTCCCTTGGAAAAAAGTTTGCCCTACAGCCAATTCTGTCGAATCAAAAGAATTAGCAAATAATATGAAATAATATGCAAAGAAAAGTCAAGGAGAAGATGTACAAAAATGGTCAGACTAATACTGCCATTGAGAAAATTTAAAACAAAACGCGACATGATCTTTTTCAAGGTCAATCTCACAAAAATAAGCATTCTTGCGTTCTAACTACCCGCTATTCAAAGTGCTCTAAACAAATTAAGGGAATCTTCCACAAACATTGGCACATTCTAAGATCCGATGACAGTATCGGTAACGTTATTGTGTTTTCGGACCATCCTGTGGTCGTGTTCTCTCGGGGCAGAAATCTCAGAGACCAATTGGTACACTCTGATTTACCACCCCAAGATATTCCTGAACAACCTCTATTTGCGCCCCTACTGGATGGAAATTACAAGTGTAATGGCTGGGAAACAGATCCCATTCAAAGGTGTTATCACGTGCTCCGCTAAGGCAGTTATTTATCTTATAACTTGTCCTTGTGGTAAAAAGGATGTGGGTTAACAAAGCGCGAATTAAAAGTACGTACCTCAGAGCATCGTAGCACCATTAGGTGCAAAAACTTGACTTACCCAGTTCCGGTCTACTTTTTGGAAGCAAACCACTCGATTTCATCCCTATGTTATATTGGCACCGAACATGTCACTCTCCCTAGGAGAGGGGGTGACCTCGACAATTTATTGTTAAAACAAGAGGCTGCCTGGATCTTTAATTTAAAGACCCTTGCTCACTTCGGTCTCAACGTAGACGTTGATCTGAAGTCATTATTGTGATTGTTCTGATGTAAATGTCTGTAGGCCTATGTAGCCAAATTGTATCTATGATCGTATGCTATCCATTCATGTTTTTGGTATGTTATTTTAATATATGAGAATTAACCAACGATATCAGGCCACACCCGGCCATGATTACAGACACCTGTGTGTGTCCTTTGACACTATATAAACTAGTCACCCGCAGTGTTCGTCATTATACCCTGATGAAGACGAGCTGTCTGTCGAGATGTTGGATATGAGGTTATTGAAGTATTGCATCTGAGCTCCTAGAGTGTGCGGCTCCCCTTTAATTGTTCAAGTGTTCTACTTCGCGAGCCAGCACCTCGCCAAAATAGATGTGGGTTTCTTTCGCTTCTAGAACCCTTTTGGGTTCCAATTCGAACCTTTTCTAAGAGTGTACAGTAACTTTAAAGAGCGAGTAAGTTCTCCTTTTGAAAACGGCATATGTGCCATCGATGAGTCAAACATGTATTCTAGTGTCAAAATTGACCTGAATTTATAAATAGGATAATTTGGTCAGTGTTGTTCGAAACGGTCATTTGCGAGATGATAGGAAGAAAATGTTATGTCATGGAAAGCAGGGTACCGAAACAGTTTATTGGGTTTGGTCAAACATGCCCACAGCTGGCCTAACCCAAGTAATCAATTCGGAGTGCAGCTTCTCGCGACACGATCGTAATGCCCATGGTCAATTTGGTTTGACATTCGATATCCCTATGGGATTAGAATGTCAATGGCTCAACACAAACAAGACACCCACATTAAACCACCACCCCAAGACACGGCCGCTGTATTTCCTAATGACCAAGACGGAAAACAAGGCCAAATCAGGAAGTTCAGCCCCCACTTTAACAGCGGCATACTTTTGCAGGGGAGACAATCAGTAATCTGTCGCCCTCGGCTGTTTAAATATTGTCATTGTGTATATCTGCGTACTTCACTCAATATTCATACAGCCAAGGAAATCGTTGTCTACGCAGAAAACCATATGTAGACTTTCTCCAGCCACTACCTGTAATACTTTACAGGAGCTATTTATCAAATCAGGTTTATGTCCAAAAGGAATTAATTAACAGTATTTATGTAAACACTTGTGGTAGACGAATATAGCCCTCTGATCTAGAGGACTACTGAAGTAATATGACAATTAGCTAACCCATAGTCCCTCTTATCCAGATGACTAGTAAAGTTACAAGGTACTGACCGTTGTCGCAGTGTGCCAAAGCCCTGAGTTTGGTCTGAGCCGTGGAAGCAGCATCTCCACCAGGGGACGTTAGAGAGAGGGCATAGGAGGTGATGGATACAGCGAAGGGCCTCTCAAGGGAGTCCAGCTTCGACCCCAGGTAGACCTTAGCCTGCTCCATAGCATACCTCTAACATGGAAATGGTGGGTAGATTTAGCATTATAATTAGCAATATGCATGAGCTTCATTCTGGTGTATACTGTTGCAAAACCTATTTGCCCATTTAGGATAATTCCACAACTTTTAGTCAGGTTAAGTCAGTGATGTTAAGGTTAAGTCCATGACTTGAATGATGTATTACCACTTCTGAGTCTTGTCCTTCAGTGTACAGCGGCACAGCGTGGTGCATGGCTATCAGAACGAACGCTGTCAGGGACACCTCTCCCTCAAACCCTCCCACTCCACCCTGATGGGAATAGAGAGATAGCAGACAGGTAAAGACACAGTAATGTATTGTATGTTATGGTAGTGTACCTGCATGGTCCGGTCATGGAGAACATTTGGGTCATACATAGAGGTTAGAGGCGTGGGATTGCTACCGGAAATTTGCCAGTTCGAATCCCTGACGGGCTGAAAAAAATTGGACGAGACGACTAGAGGGTTGTTAGGTGACAAATCCTAGAAAGATGACATCTCCAGCTGCTGTGCCCTTGAGCAAGGCACTTAACCAATAAACTGCTCACCATGCGGCGCACTGTGGCTGCCCACTGCTCCAGCTACTCCAACCGAATGTGTTTTTGTGTATGTGTGTCTATATTGAAGTGATTGGGTACAGCAGAAAACACATTTTCACACAGATGAATACAGAGCCCCAGGACAATTAGACCCAACCAAATCATGAGAAAACAAAAAGATAATTACTTGACACATTGGAAAGAATTTACAAAAAAACAGAGCAAACTAGAATGCTATTTGGCCCTACACAGAGAGTACACAGCGGCAGAATACCTGACCACTGTGACTGACCCAAAATTAAGGAAAGCTTTGACTATGTACAGACTCAGTGAGCATAGCCTTGCTATTGAGAAAGGCCGCCGTAGGCAGACATGGCTCTCGAGAAGACAGGCTATGTGCTCACTGCCCACAAAATGAGGTGGAAACTGAGCTGCACTTCCTAACCTCCTGCCCAATGTATGACCATATTAGAGAGACATATTTCCCTCAGATTACACAGATCCACAAAGAATTCGAAAACAAATCCAATTTTGATAAACTCCCATATCTACTGGGTGAAATTCCACAGTGTGCCATCACAGCAGCAAGATTTGTCACCTGTTGCCACGAGAAAAGGGCAACCAGTGAAGAACAAACACCATTGTAAATACAACCCATATTTATGCCAATTTATTTTCCATTGTATACCTTAACCATTTGTACATTGTTAAAACACTGTATATATATATATATATATATATATATATATATATATATAATATGACATTTGTAATGTCTTTATTGTTTTGAAATGTCTGTATGTGTAATGTTTACTGTTCATTTGTATTATTTATTTCACTTTATATATTTACTTTATATATTATCTACCTCACTTGCTTTGGCAATGTTAACACATGTTTCCCATGCCAATAAAGCCCTTGAATTGAATTGAATTGAATAAAGTATTCTTACCTGCATGGTGCGGTCATAGAGTGGGTTAGGGTCAGTGAAGCCTCCACTGGACAGCTGTTTAGACACCAGGTAGGAGATGGACTGTTGGATGTAGGAGTCCTCCACTGAAATCACGTCCCTGCACTGGGACAACTCCTTGGCTATAAAGGCTGTCAACCAAACACTGCTTGGGGTTGACAGGAAAGCTCCATAGGATCCGTCTGTCTTCTTGAAGGTCAGGATTCTGCCGTATCCTTGGAAAGAGAAAGAATCAATTCATTTCAACTGTTTGATTCCCACAAGGGTAGATGTCTCAAAGTGATTAACTTAAGATGTCCCCGGTGTCCCCTCACCAGCCTGTATCATGGCCTGAGCTTCGTCTCTGCGTTCAGCCTTCAGGTCGATCCACTGTCCCGTGGTGTCCAGGTATCTCATGGCGTGGATGGCTGGAGACATGGTGACCATTGTCTGCTCCGCACACCCCATGGGTAGGGAGATGAGCCGGTCCACTCCATCCAGGTTCAGACAGTTCTCCACGGACTCTCCCATCACGCCACCTACATGGGGGGTACATGGGCACAGAGCTTATACATGGGACCAGGAGGTTTCCCCCTTATAGTAGTTAACTAGACCTGGAGATTGGTCAGGGAAGACTCCTAGTCTGAAATAATATCTCCTGGAACAATATATATATATTTTTAAATGTAAACATTCAGTACTACAGACCCCACATGAACAGAAAGTCTGTCTAAAAGTGTGGGTAGAGCGAGTCTGTGGACCCTACTTACCTTTGACACTGATGTAGGCGTCAGATTCCAGTCCAGGTACAGCACTAGGAGGAGGTGGGATTTTAAGTTCGATTGACTTGGCAGCTGTGCAACATAGATAAGAAGTCGAGAACCTGTTTTAACTCAATGTCTGATTTGGCTTGTTTGCATCAATGTCCCTTTAACTACCGAGGTCTGATGTTCTGATAAACAACATTACCATTCCCATCAATGTTGTATTCATGTTGTATTGAGACCAGTTCCCCTTCCCCCTGTATAACAGAACAAAAGGTGAGAGTCTCATTCAGAATGGTTATACAGACTTATACAGATGTAGGATCTGAATTTGAGCCAGTTCGCTACAGCAGGAAAATAATCCTTTGAATAAATTTGAATTATGACATTTTTGTAAGGGTTGCTCATTTTTTTACATAAGGGAAAATCAAGTCTGAAATGTCAAACTGGAAATTACAAACTCCAGACCCTTTTAAACCTCAAAAACACTACACGTTTTAAATGTCATGCCTGCAACAGGGTGATCAAATTAATTTTGTAAAATGGGAGAAAAATGGTAAAAAGAGATTAAAATCCACATGTTGCCAGTTGTGTTCAGCACAATAAAGAAGTGAGAACAACATGTAGCCTAATGTACTATAGAGACATAGAGTAGAACTACTGCGTATTAGAAGGAGAAAAGTGATAGAAGTTGAAACATTTGTCAGTGGTGTGTTCATACCGTGACTTTGAGGTCCTTCTTGATCTGGTCGCGAGCGGTCTTAGTGTAGGCCTCTACCTGGATAGGGATGTTTCCTATGACCAGAGGAACCACGGTGAAGTAGACAGGGACAGCAGACTTACCAGGTACTGTCACCACCTCCTTGTCCCCTCTGTCTCCCCCTGCACTGCACAGACCCTCCACCCACGCCAGCTCTACTGTCACCTTCACAGAGAGAAACACATACAGTAGACATGGCAGTAGATGTAAGTATAGTCAAAATGTCTATCAAAGGAATCTACAGATGATAATGTCTGCAACTGCTGTTTATTTGAATAAATGGCTGTTGGGGGCATTTTGGATTTGAATATATTGTTTTGACATATACTGTTTTAAGAAAACAAGTTACCTCCATACTGTCGGTTCTGTAGTTGTACACAACAGCTTTCACCTGCAGCTGTTCGTTTCTCTTCACAGAATAGGGCAGTCTGAGCGAGACAAAGAAGTCCTGGAACACCACCAGAGGCTTGGGCTCAGCTATACAAAACCCTGAAGGGAAAGCCATCACTAACATTAACCACTTGATGAATGTCCTCTGAAAGTCTAATGGCGTAATGATAACCTGAGCGCCAGTCTCTTTGTGTTATCATGACAACTTCTTGTCACTCGTTGTCATGGTTGGCTTGACAATCAATGTCAAACTGAGTTGGCAAGAGCACAAACAGATTTGGGACCAGGATAATGTAATGGTCTTAGGTTAGAAAGAAGAGTTGATCTGCCTTTTGTTTTAGAGATTCCCACTGCTTGAACCTCCCAGGTAGTGATGGAGTCAGGGACAGCAATACTGTGTCTGAAAATAATAACATACAACATGATTTAACTACTAGTTACACTACAGTATATTGGCTTCCAGGTTTGACCCAGTCTGTTCACATGGTCAGGGAAAACTCTGGGCCCCAGTCATGACAGTCCTGGCTTGTGTCCCAAATGGCACCTTATTCCCTAGTCTACTAGTCAAAAGTACTGCACTATATAGGGAATAGAGTGTCGTTTGGGACGTGGCCCTGAAGTCCACGATGTTGCAGATTACCAGGTTACCTTACGAGACCAGAGGGCTCCACATCAACGATGTCCCACATCCAGGTCTGAGGGAAGTAAGAGCGCAGGTGGACAGACACCTCATCTATGGCCTCCTCCTCATCCATATCATCGTCCACTAGACAGGAGGACAGGGAAGAGGACAGGGAGATGTGCATATTCTCAGAAAACATTCAAAAATGTTCAGCTTAATCAATGCAAAATATGTGCATATACTGTAGTACAACTAGTCTGCAAAAATACAAAAGTATTGATTTATCTAATACTGAATGCGCCACAATAATCTGGAGATTGTAAGATTCTTCTTAGATATTATTGTCCAACTACTAATGTAATAATATAATAATATAGTGTACTTCTAGCCAGGCTATATGTCTTCCTGGTCTTCTTGATGTTGTTCCTCAGCTTGGTGGCATCTCTGCAGCACTTGAGGAAGGCAGTGCGACAGGAAATAGACTTGTGGGTGGTTTTAGCATGACGACTCTCACAGGACAGACCCAGGCTGTTAAACCTGGCCCCATCCTGACAACACCTCTTCTCCATATTATCTGGGTACCTGTTGACTGCAGACAAGAACTCTGTGTCTAACTAATACATTATATACATGTCATTTGCTAAGGAACGTTTTTGCTGAAACATATCTGAACAATTGTCTAGGAAGGATTATTGAAAGATATTCTTTGGAGTGCTGTCCGTCTTACATAACTAATAATAGTTGATACTCTCACCATAAGAGTAAAACTAGCATGCTCAGAGGATGGAGGGAGAATAGAAGTCCCACCAAACAGGGAACAGTCCCAGAACATTAGCTAAGATTCCCATTAAGTTCTAGATAGGGTTTGATCTAGCATTAGGATTAAACAAAATACAAAAAGTTAAATATCCTTGGAATGTTCTCCTAAAGTTCACTAAAATGTTTTACATGGTATCCAAGACTATGACTGATGATCTAGGATCACTTTTGCCTCTAAGAAAAGGCTAAATGTATATTGGGTGAACATCAATGGAATATTATGTTGAACCTAAAACAAATATGCTATGAACGTCATAAAAACGGACCTATTTGGAAATTGTGGAACATTGTGCAACATTGTGGGAATGTTCTGTGCAACCTTTGTGAATATCATAAGAATATTTTTGCAACATCCCAGACAACATCCAAGACTTAATTCATATGTTCTGTCAACATTCTTACAACATTAAGGGAATGTCCTGTGCAACCTAACTTAGACATTGTATGAATATCATCATAACTGAGCATATCCCTTGTAATGTACCCACCAGGTTACAACAAATGTTCTGGGAACCTTTAAAGAACTCAGAAAGGCTGTTCTGTCAACATTCTTGCAACATCAAAACAATGTTTTGTGCACCCTGATACAAACATTATCTGAATGTCAGCACAACTGCACAGTTGCCATATCCCCACAATGTTCCCAGAACTTAATGAAACATTCTGGGAACCTTTAAAGAACAGACAAAATGTGGTCTGGGAACAGCTTGTACATTAGTTGAATGTTTTTTTTGCCCCTTAAAATAAACATTGTAGGATCGTCCGCACAACTGGATCGTTTTTGTGTTTTGGAAAGATATCTTTTGTGATGCCCCCACAATGTTCCAACCTAAAGAAACATTCTGGGAACCTTTAAAGAACATATGAAATGTGTTATAGGAATGATCTTGTATCATCAGGCAAATGTTTTATACAAACGTTCTATAATCATCAGCAAGACTGGACACTTTTGTGTTATGAGAACATTTGCTGCGACCTAAAGAAAATTCTGGGAACTTTCACAGAACCAATTTTGGTTTGCTGGGGTTACTGCTACACCTACTGATATCAGAGAAAGCCTGGTGATGGTTCAAGGCTCTCTTCTCTCTTCTGGTGTTACAGGAGTAATCTGATCAGAGGACAAAAGAAAAATCATTTTACAATATTGTGTGGAATAAATTCCATCAACAACAGCAGCAGCAGTGATGTGCTTTTACCAACCAGGATCCGTACATGTACTATTCATTCAACATTATAATGAGTTAAATGTCTGAATGTAAACCGTACCATTTCTCACGTGATTCTCTGTATCCACCCAGTTGGTTATAAAGGTGAGCCCAGCGTCCTGTAACACAGACTGGGAGTTCCTGCCCCCTCCCATAGAACACGCCAGGTCATAGGAGTTCATGTAGGCAAACATCTAAGGAAGAAGATTACTTTATTGATCCATTTACTACATGAACAACAGATATTTGTCTTTTGCATATCCCATTCTCCCTGGTAGACAAACACATCCTGTCCTGTACATTCAGTAGATACATATAACAGTACATACTGTCCTGTACATACAGTAGATAAACACAGTACATACACGGGGAGATACATTCTCAGGTATACTGTATCTTCACAGACAAACCTGCTCTCTGTGATACAGTACATTAGCTCAGTGTTTTCCAAACGCGATCCAGAGGACACCAAGGGGTGCACATTTTGGTTTTTGCCTTAGGACTACACAGCTGATTCAAATGATCAACTCATCATCACGCTTTGGTTATTTGAATCAGCTGTGTAGTGCTGGGGCAAAAAACAGAACGTACACCCCTTTGGGCCTCCAGGAATTAGCTTAGGAAATGCTCTATTAGCTGATACCAGGTCATAGCCTTGTGAAGCTGTCAACATACACCTGAGACTGAGCCAAAATCCAGACTAATAATGTTATGTTACTTTATCATTTCATCTTTATTTAACCCGGAAGTCACATTGAAATTTAAATATCACCAGCAGGCACACATACTGTATGTAGCTATTCATTCAACCTGGTAAGTGTGTGACAGACAGAGGTTCTGTACCTTCTGAGGAGTGAGTTTGTTGTTCTTGTTGAGGATGTAAACAGCTGTGTCTACAGCAGCCAGAGCTACCTTGTCTCCCTGGTCTGTACGGACCACCACAGTCACCAAGTCAGCTGGTTTATGCTCTTTAAATGGAAGGATCTCGATCTGAAAACAGAGCAACACAGACACTGTCACAGTCTGCCTCCATGCAAAACTACATCACTTTGATTGATCTTTATTAGTCAAGTTAAAATCATAAAATGTGCCTTCTTGATGCACAGCACTGACAACAGGAGAATACCATAACTGGCTAAGTGTAGTAAGAGTAGAAGTAGAGAAACAAGCGGTGACTATAGAACCTGTCCTTTGCAGATATCTTTGACATCGGCCCATACAGAGTCAGCCACTATGGTAGTCTTCTCTGGTGCCTGTGTGAAGTAGTAGGCCACCAGTCTGAAGGAAGGGACTAGGTCAAGACTGTAGGGCAGACTGAAGGTGGTCAGCTCAGTCCTCTGGACCCTGTTCATCTGGACCACTCTGCCCTTACTCAGGACCTGACACAGAATGGAAACAGAGGAAATAACACATTATTACTCTTCACTACAGATTTTGAAAATGTAAATTTCTCAACCCCAAAGTGCCTATATTGATGTTGGTTACAGCTATGACAGCTATGTAGTGTATGGAAACGTGAAGCTATGCACAGATAAAGTATGTTGCAGAAGTGGTAAATGGTTATCTCCATCCATTATTAGAATGGACTGATACTCCAATATGTTACCATATAGTAGATGTAGGCTGGTCGTGGGGTGCCTGGAGGGGTGATGTCTCTGAGAGTGACCGCCATGGTTCCTCCAGGCTCCAGGGTGACATGTTCTATCTCTACACTCAGGTAGCTGTTCCCCTCAGACTGGACTGCTGACACTGTCATTTTGGCATCACTCACTACTACCTCTTTATCCTCTCCCTCAGCAAACATCTGGAGAGACAAGAACATACAGTGCAAAGTTACAGTACGTCAATATTACCTCCCATGGAAATTAGAGCCACATAGAACACTTGACATAACTACAGTGTTGATTGAAAGTTGAAAGTTCTCTGTGTCTGTCCTGTACCTTGATATCCATAGACGTGGCCAGTTTGGGCACTTCGAAGGTGAGAACAGCCTCACCCTTAGAGTTACCGGATCCCTCCATCTTAGACTCCTGTGTGCCTCCTACAGAGGTCACTGACACTGAAGCCCTCATACGGAGGTCAGGGGCTGGGGATCCATCTGGGTGGGTGGTAGTGGCCTGAGAAGGAAACATGCAGCATATGCCCAGAAGACTATGTCTATAGATACAGTCATATTCTTAATGGTAAGGCCAATACAATTGATAACACCGATAACTATTGTACGTCTCATTTGGAAAAGGGATTTGTTCATCTCAATATGATGTCCTGAATGAATACAATTATATTTTACTCTGTGGCGTTAAAGTTTGTCTTAGAGTGCAGAAATGACCACACAGTACCAGAATAGAGAACTTTCCTCCAGGTGTGAAGTATTTCTTAGTCTTAGACATGTCAAGGATGTATGGAGACGTCACTATCTTTACTGAAGTGCTCTCAGCTTCTTCTAAATCTCCGCCTGAGAGAGCGAGAGACAAAGACAGACAGAGTGACAGTTACTGTCATACAGCACAATATCCAAGAGAAAATACCTGAATCCGCTGGCATGGTCATGTTTTATCTGACTGAATGAAGGACTTACTTGCTGTTTCTAAAACTGTAACAGCTATGTACAGATTGTATCCCTCCATGTGTTGGATGTTTTGCTTTTCTGCTTTCCCACGTAGGTCTTCAGTTGGCAGGGTAATGCTGGCGACACCGTCTTGAATCTACATTACACCAGAAAAAAGTCAATGGAACTGGCCTGGATACAAAACAATAACTCTACAATCAGAAAATGTTTAATTTCAAATTTAATTTGACATTTTTTAATGTACATTTTTAAGATGATAAAGTGAACTCACAGAAGTCTTGTTTTCTAGGCCAGGTAGATGTATTATTTTGCCTTCTCTGTCTATTAGTCCAAATCTAACATAAGCTATGCCATTGACACCTTTGCCATAGGTGTACCTGCAATCAACACACATTTACTTGACATGCTATGAACAATTCACAAAACAGTCCATAAATACAATCTGCTTCAACAATCTCACCTTACAGAGACGCTGAATTGAAAGGATTCTTCTGTCACTAAATAATATGGCTTCAAAGCTGTTATCGTCACCTCAAAAGTAGGAAGAACTGAAAGAAATAGAGGTGAGCTTCACTTTGTTGTTGTTGGGCCGTATCATAGAGTCACGCAACCTATTTTTGATACTCACCATATTCCCTGACCTCAAACTCCACTGAAGAGTTGGACATGGGATGGTTGATAAAAGTGGCAACAATCTTCCAATGGCCAGCCCTGAAACATATTGACAGAGTAGTGGTCGGTGCTACTCATGTCCTGTGTTCCATAGATTTTATGTCAACATCCTACTTACGTCTCAACGTCAGGGATCATTATGTTCCTCTGAAGGAGTTTACTGGAGTGTAGAGCCTGGTTGTACACCAACAGGCCTTTGGAGTTCTGCAGAGAGACAGTGAACGTTAGTTAGAGAACAGAGATTCAATATAACACAATAATACAACTTTAACATACAGATAGATGTCTTGCAAACGTACAAATATCTTGACATTGATGCTTTCCTCGACAGGCAGCAGATAGTTGTCTAACGTGAAGACCCTGAAATTGACTGGAAAAGGACAAATTGGGATTATAACTAAAATCAGATATAATAGTCAACATTTTTTATTTGAGACTTTACCATTCTCTCCTGGATTGTAGATTGGTTTGTCTGTCTGGATGAAGACATAACCCTTTTTTGTTGACAAAAGGATCGTTTTTTTTTTTTTTTAAGAGGTCATTACTCTCTGCGGCCAGTTGGATATATGGCACAATTGTCTTTGTTTTTCCTATGTTTTTGATTGCCTCTTCGTACAGGCTAGGAACGACCTGTAAAACATGATAATAGAGGCAGAATCATATAAATGCACATTCCAGTAGTTCCATAGGGTATGAAAGGAGGTTAGCCTTCTGCATACTTACGCTCATTTTCACCACCTCCTGATAGCCATTGGCTTCATTGAGAGTTACATGCTTTTTTACAGACAGAACTTTATTATTGTCAGTTTGGTACAGAAAGTATAGTGTAATCTGTGTAGGCTTGATAGCTCCCTGGAGCTGTACTGTCACTGTCTCCTCTACTCCCAGGTGGACTATGTTGGGAGCAGTGATGAGACATCTGCAAACACACACAAACACAAACAAACACACACACGAACACAAACACAAACAAACACACACACGAACATACACAAACACACACACAAACACAAACAAACACACACACGAACACAAACAAACACACACACGAACACAAACAAACACACACCCGAACACAAACAAACACACACACGAACACAAACAAACACACACACAAACATGCAGGATTAAGTAGGTGGGAGGATAATTTCATAAAAATAGTGAAACAGACAAAAAAATTATATAATACTTTACTAAATATATTCACATCACAAAATAATTGTTTAAAATACACTGTTTGCAATGAAGGTCAGCAGTAGCCTCAACAGCACTCTGTAGGGTAGCACCATGGTGTAGCCAGAGGACAGCTAGCCAGAGGACAGCTTGCCAGAGGACAGCTAGCCAGAGGACAGCCAGCCAGAGGACAGCTAGCCAGAGAACAGCTAGCTAGAGGACAGCTAGCCAGAGGTGGAAAAAGAACCCAATTGTCATACTTGAGTAAAAGTATAGATACCTTAATAGAAAGCTAGTCAGGTGAAAGTCACCCAGCAAAAAACTACTTGAGTAAAAGTCTAAAAGTATTTGGTTCTAAATATAGTTATGTATCAAAACTAAATGTAATTGGTAAAATATACTTAAGTATCAAAAGTAAAAGTAAAAGTATAAATCAATTCAAATTCTTTGTATTAAGCAAAGCAGACACCACTGCAGATAGCTTCTGTCCTCCTCTGGATACACTGTATCACATTTAGGTAAGACCCAGATGAGACCCAGAAGAGTTTATTACAACCACGGGGGCAGGCAAACGACAGGTCAAGGCAGGCGGTGGTCAGTAATCCAGGAAGGGTGTAATGGGTCCATAACGGCAGGCAGTCTCAGGGTCAGGGCAGGAAGGGGTCAGTAATCCAGGAAGAGTGTAATGGGTCCAGAACGGCAGGCAGTCTCAGGGTCAGGGCAGGTAGGGGTCAGTAATCCAGAACGTGGGGTAAACTACAAAACGGCAGGCTGTCTCAGGGTCAGGGCAGACAGAACGGTCAAAACCGGGAAGGACTAGAAAACAGGAGCAGGGAAACAGGCAGGAGCAGGGAAACAGGCAGGAGCAGGGAAACTGGCAGGAGCAGGGAAACAGGCATGAGCAGGGAAACTGGCAGGAGCAGGGAAACTGGCAGGAGCAGGGAAACTGGCAGGAGCAGGGAAACAGGCAGGAGCAGGGAAACTGGCAGGAGCAGGGAAACTGGCAGGAGCAGGGAAACTGGCAGGAGCAGGGAAACTGGCAGGAGCAGGGAAACAGGCAGGAGCAGGGAAACTGGCAGGAGCAGGGAAACAAAGGCTGGCAGGTTTTACGAACAAAACAAACTGGCAACAGACAAACCGAGTGTGCAACTACGTTGTAAAATTACATTCATAGACTAGGTTACAGAAACCTCATGCTGGGTATAGGGAAAATTAGAGTATCATGCAGTAACCTAAATCTATCGATGTTACATTGATTTGGGGGAATGGAATGTGAATGACAGTCATCCAATTTGCTGTAATAGAAATAAGGCCATGCTCATCCCCCAAAATATTGTCCTCCCTCATCCTAAAAGTCATCAACCGCCACTGACACACACACACACCACACACACACACACACACACACACACGCTGTAGTAATATTTGAGAACATGACAGAAAATTACCAATGATGCAAGTAAAATATATCTACAAAGAATTAGCATGGATAGAACATAACTCACATTGGGTTCTGCTCACTAACTGCAGTCAGTGCAGCCATGATCAGAAGCAGTGTGTTCCTCATCTTTCTGCTTTACCGTCTGATCTGTATCATGCCACTGGAACAAAAGTCTTCTTTTCTTGTCTCAACCCCAAAATATTTAACAAAATACTGTAGAAGTTATCTGTAAAGCAGCTATGTCTGTAATGTTCCAGTTTGTGAGTGCAGCTGCAGCTCACAGAGAACAGGGTGCAGGATCTCAAATTGCACCCTATTCCTTACATAGTGCACTACTTTTAACCAGGGCCCATAGGGAATAGGGTGCCATTTGGGATGCACACAGCATCAACACCTCCTCTAGCCCACCTAACTCTCCTCCTCTCAGCTTCTCTGACTCTAGTCTTGGCATTGGAGAAGGAACGTTATGAAATAAATCACGTGTTTTCCCAGAAACAAGATTTTGCCTGTGTCCCAAATGGATTCCTATTCCCTACATAGTAAACTATGTTTGATCAGAGCCCTATGGGCCCTGGTCTGAAGTAGTGTGATATACAGGGGCTCTGGTCAAAAGTAGTGCACTATGTAGGGAATAAGGTTCCATTTGGGAAGTAGCCTTTCCCAAAAAGCCCAAATACATACACAACATCTGTTTTTCAGACAAGACAGCAGTCTGATTTTCTTCAAAACACTTTATTTGCAGACCACTTTGTGCTTTAGGTCTATGTTACAAATACTTACAGCACATATGCCTTTAACATTGACAATTCCCAAAACATCCAAACGGTATATTTATTTGCAATACATATGTGTGTATATATACAGTACCAGTCAAAAGTTTGGACAAACCTACTCATTCAATAGTTTTTCTTTAGTTTTACTATTTTCTACATTGTAGAATAATAGTGAAGACATCAACACTATGAAATAACACATATGGAATCATGTAGTAACCAAAAAAGTGTTAAACAAATCAAAATATATTTTATATTTGAGATTCTTCAAAGTAGCCACCCTTTGCCTTGATGACAGCTTTGCACACTCTTGGCATTCTCTCAACCAGCTTCACCTGGAATGCTTTTCCAACAGTTTTGAAGGAGTTCCCACATATTCTGAGCACTGCTTTTCCTTCACTTTGCGGTCCAACTCATCCCAAACCATCTCAAATGGGTTGAGGTCGGGTGATTGTGGAGGCCAGGTGCTCTGATACAGCACTCCATCACTCTCCTTCTTGGTCAAATAGACAGACCTACAGCCTGTAGGTGTGTTGGGTCATTGTCCTGTTGAAAAACAAATGATAGTCCCACTAAGCCTGATTTATGCAGTCTCCTCTGAACAGTTGGATGTTGAGATGTGTCTGTTACTTGAACTCTGTGAGGCATTTATTTGGGCTGCAATCTCTGAGGGGTAACTCTAATGAACTTATCCTCTGCAGCAGAGGTAACTCCGGGTCTTCCATTCCTGTGGCGGTCCTCATGAGAGCCAGTTTCATCATAGCGCTTGATGGTTTTTGCGACTGAACTTGGAGAAACTTTCAAAGTTGTTGAAATTTTCCATATTTGTTGAACACTTTTTTGGTTACTACATGATTCCATATGTGTTATTTCATAGTCCTGATGTCTTCACTATTATTCTACAATGTAGAAAATAGTAAAAATAAAGAAAAACACAGGAATGAGTAGTTGTCTCCAAACTTTTTACTGGTACAGTACATGTTTCTGTGTATATAGATATGTGTGTGTGTGTGTGTATGTGTGTGTATACACTCACACAGGCATTAAATGCATTCAACAAAATCCTGAAATCATAATGGTGATGGTAGTAACATGATTTAAAATCAAGATATAAAATCAGCAAAACATAAGCATATTAAAATATAAAGAAATATTGGTATTCAATACTACTTTAGCAGTATGATATTGTAAGTTGCATAGCATTTATGTTTTAAAAAATAAAACAGCAAACAATATACACATCTGAAGTTTATAAAGCAGTGGGTATATGTATTCAGCATCTATCGATACAGTATGGAGGTCATTGTATGTTATCTTTGTATTATGACTGGGGCATCCATTGACAAGGGGATGGTCTATACCTTCCCTTTATGCATCATTTCAGTGTAAACGTGGCAACCATGTCTGTAACATATTTTATGGGGTTTGTGGCTAAATAGAACATTATCTATAGAGGGAAACAAATATTAGATCTTCATTATTGGCAATCCCTATGGAATATGTGATCAAATAAATACATATTTCTGTAATGTTGTAACGATAATATCTCTAAAATCCGTGACTTAGATCGTAGTAGCTCATAGTTGGTTTCCCTTTAACTGCATTGTGATAAAACATATTCTGCAGTCCCAAATTCTGCCCAATTCTCAATATCGCACAATACATTTGACGAGGGCCCCGCTGGTCAAGAGTAGTGCACTATAAAAGTAGTGAACAATAAAGGGAACAGGGTGCCATTTGGGACACACTCATCTTCATGGATCATTAAGAATGTTTTTCTCATACGATACAAAATATGATGTAAAACCTTTGGAGGACATTTAGTACAGATCAGTCACCTTGTAGCCCTGTAGAGAAATAGAGTGTGCCCAGAATGGCATGGTGCCTTTTGGGACGCAGACATAGACATAGCTATGAGTTCTTACCACTAAGAATCACCGACCAAAGAAATCCCTGACCATGCTGAACAGATACAGACACAGAACATAGAAGTACAGTACATAGAACAGACTATCTATGCTGTTTGTGCCTAGTGGATCCATCCAGAGCTGCTATAAACTGTACATTGCAGACCAGCTGTCTTTAAAATCAATTCACTAGGGGAGAGTGTGGTAAGTTGAGCCACCCTTGTTTCTAGGAAACCACACACCAAATTAATCATTTGACCAAATATTTGGGAAGAGATCATCATTTCATGAAGTCTGTGAAGGAAGAAACTACATGGAAAAAGTGGTACGCAAGTTAGATCCAAAAAAACAGATTTTCACCAAGTCATATTAATTTATTGTGTTAAGAGTTAAGAGGTTTCATGATAGTTGTAACTAAACCAAAGTCGATCATTTAAAGAATTTTCTATACATCAGTTGGGGTGTCTATAAGCTTCAATATGAGGTCCTAAACCTAGCGTGAAAGTGCATCCTTGTACATAGCTGTGTGGGCTAATAAAGTCTAAATGTTTTCCATGGGGTAAGTTGAGCAAATGGTTGAGCCAATGGCAAGTTGAGCAAATGGTTGAGCCAATGGCAAGTTGAGCAAATGGTTGAGCCAATGGCAAGTTGAGCAAATGGTTGAGCCAATGGCAAGTTGAGCAAATGGTTGAGCCAATGGCAAGTTGAGCAAATGGTTGAGCCAATGGTAAGTTGAGCAAATGGTTGAGCCAATGGTAAGTTGAGCAAATGGTTGAGCCAATGGCAAGTTGAGCAAATGGTTGAGCCAATGGCAAGTTGAGCAAATGGTTGAGCCAATGGCAAGTTGAGCAAATTGAAATGTTTTCTTCCCAGGCCTAATGCAAGGCATTGTCTCTGCGATTTGGGAAATAAAGATAGGCGTGGTTTTAAAAAGGTAGTGGTAATATTTATTTCAGTGCAGAAATTTGTAGGGGTAAGTTGTGCCAAGATACCACGTTTTGTGGACAAGCTATGTTTTTCAAAACTGTAATGTTTACATGAATTCTGATTATTTCCAGGGATACACAACATCCTGAAATATATGTATACTGAACAAAAATATAAACGCAACATGTAAATTGTTGGTCCCGTGAGCTGAAATAAAAGATCATAGAAATGTTCCATACGCACAAAAAGATTATTTCTCTCAAATTTTGTGCACAAATTTGTTTACATCTCTGTTAATGAGCATTTCTCCTTTGCCAAGATAATCCATCCACCTGACAAGTGTGGCATATCAAGAAGCTGATTAAACAGCATGATTATTACACAGGTGCACCTTGTGCTGGGGACAATAAAAGGCCACTCTAAAATGTGCCGTTTGTCTCTGTGGCAGTTTTGATGGAGCGCGCAATTGGCATGCTGACTGCAGGAATGTCCACCAGAGCTGTTGCTAGAGAATTTAATGTTAATTTCTCTACCATAAGCCACCTCCAATGTCGTTTTAGAGAATTTGGCAGGATGTCCAACCAACCTCACAACAGCAGACCATGTGTTACCACGCCAGCCTAGGACCTCCACATCTGGCTTCTTCACCTGCGGGATTGTCTGAGACCAGACACCCGGACAGGTAATGAAAATTAGGAGTATTTTTGTCTGTAATAAAGCCCTTTTGTGGAGAAAAACTCATTCTGATTGGCAGAGCCTGGCTCCCCAGTGGGTGGGCCTGGCTCCCAAATTGGTGGAATTATGCCCTCCCAGGCCCACCCATGGCTGCGCTGCCCTGCCCAGTGTTGAAAATCCATAGATTAGGGCCTAATGAATTCATTTCAATTGATTGATTTCCTTATATGAACTGTAACTCGTTAAAATCGTTGAAATTGTTGCATGTTGTGTTTATATTTTTGTTCAGTATAGATATCTTTGTTAGAAAGAATACTATATTTCCCTTGACGGAGTGATGCTGAATGTAAAAAAATGGGTAAACTTACCCCACTCTTCCCTACAAGGTATACAGTACCTTTTCTCATTAGATCATTAAATTCAGTGCTGTACTGTAGTACTAAGTAGTGCACTAAATAGGGAATAGGATGCCATTTGGGATGGCTCCATAGAAAGTCATTACAACCATGATTTTGAGACTATTGAGAGAACAATTATCCGAAAAACAATGTGTGATAAACTTGGAACTCTGGATAGAAAAAGTCTGAATTACCTACAGTAGATTTGACACATTTTCCCCCACAATTTCACCCAAACCTGCTTTACATAGTATTATACGAGTTTATACAATTATAAAATCAAAGGCAGGCACAAATGATAGATAACCATTAATACATACAAAACAAATAGAAAGTGTTTCTTTAGCACCTACTGTAGGGGTCCTATATATATCACATTGTTTCCATCACATGGTTATTCTACCTAAGCACTTGTCCCAAATTACACCCTATTCCCTAAATAGTGCACTACTAAAATAGGGAATAGGGTACCATTTGGGATGCATATTACAGTATAACATCCAGTGGATTCTTAGGCACCTGTTGAACTTCAACATGAATCAGTCTCCATACTTCAGTACAGAGAGCAGACCTGGGTTCAAATACTATTTGAAATCATGTAAAATACTTAAGCTGTGATCAATTGAGTTTGCCTGTTGTAATGGAACCAATATAAAAGTCCCACTGGGCACTCCAGGCAGGCTAAAGCAAATATATTTGAACGATTTCAAATAGTGTTTGAACCCAGGTCTGACAGAGAGCTACAATAGGACATTACAGTAGGACATAATTCCCAGTGTTAGCAGACTATTGGCAGTGGCTTGACACGGGATAAGAAAACACACGTTAACAACTATGACAGTTCTATGCCAATTTTGCGTTCATACTGAATACTGAATACCAGGAATACCGGTATTCGACTCTGGGCCTGGAAGGTAGAAACACTTCTGGCTTTCATTCTTTCCTTCTAATCAGGAACTGATTACATTGTGGGCCTCTCTAGCCAATCAGTAACGTTAATCAATCAATCAGTTAATCAATGACCTACAAGGTAGAAAAGACAACCATCAGTGTTGCTGCCCTACAGGCATGGAGCTGAATAGCCCTGCTTACATGGTCTTTTACCAACTCACTGGACCACCATCCATCTTACAGAACAGAGGCATCTGCTGCTTTAGCACCTTTGGACAAATCATAAACGTTTTTGGGATCAAGTGTGACATCATAAAACAAAGCAATAATAAACGTGGGCAAGTGCCTTAAACAGAACAGGTTACAGGTACTTCCCTAGTTGGGGCTGTCTCCCCATATAGATAGATTGTTTTACCTCTATGGTCTCCCCTACAGCAGAGCAGAAGAGCTGCAAGATTTCAAGTAGGTTTTTGTACAGAACTAAACTCTCATGGTTGATTGTGTTGTTTCAGTTGTCCCATCCCTCTCTTTTTGTCCCAATGTAAAAAAAAAAAACAAATAGGCACATAAAAAATATATCTGTCAGCGTTTATTTTTATGTGGTGAATGGCTGTCTGTCAGTCAGTCTGTCTGTCTCAGTGGTCGTGTCGAAGGAAGTCTGTCTATCAGACCTCTGAGCTGTCCAAGCCACCGCTAGTGAACCCTGATGTTATCATGGGCTCAGTGGAGCATGACGTTGCCGTGGGAACCTCCATCTTCTTCTTTTCCTGTCTGGACCGTACGGTTAGCACTATGACGATGATGATGAGGATGGTGAGGAGGAGGCCCACCAGGATCCCTATGATCAAGACCAGGCCGTCCTCGCTCTCCACAGGATGGTTCAGCTCCCTGGGCACCACACCCCGAGTGAGGACCTCCCGGTCAGGGCTGGTGCGGCGCTGGAGGCTAAGGTCCAGGGAGATATGGAGAATATTGGTGCCACGGTTGTTGTCCAGGCCGATGTCCTCTGTTAGGTCTGGCACCCCGTTTGCTGACCGCCTGGAGCGAGACTGGGACTGGGACGGTCCTCCTGCAGACATAGTTTGACGCTGGGTTTCTCTGTCCATGCTGCTGTGTTGGGTCAGGGAGTGGCCTCCTGCAGACATACTGCTGTGCTGGCTGAGTGTGTGGTACTCCAGACTTCTCTTCCCGATGCCCCTGTTGGCATTCTCTCTGGAGCGGACAGTGTAGATGGTGTGGATGAACCACTCTCTCCCTGCTGACACCTGGACACCAGAGGAACAGGGTTAGTCATAAGGGCTGGGTAGTTTACTTGACAATGAAAGGAACCATTTCTGGTCCTACTGCTGATCATTAAAACTAGAGTCTTTCATTGAAACAATAACAAAGCGACACCCTGCCTCTGTTTTGGGCCTGGAGAAATGTAATGACTCTAAAATTCATCAACAGTTGAACTAAGCTCATGAGGCATTTACAAGTATAAGTTATATTCGTCAAGAATCAATGGGTGTATATCATTCATTTACAAGTTATATCCGTGGAAGAGAGTGTTAGAAATAGGAATTAGACAGGGATGTTTCTTCTCCACTATTCTTTTCACGCTTGCTATAGAACCACTGGCAGAAAGAATACGTCAAGATTCAAAGATAACAGGAACTGTCATCGATAAATAGTGTGGTGTAAATAAGCAGGATGTGTGTTGTGTTCTGCTGCGTAGGGTCCAGGAGACCTACCTGGAACAGTGCTGTAGAGTCCATGCTGAAGCCGTCAGATCCAGGCTGTCTGACCAGGGCCAGGGCCTGAGGGTCGTCTACAGCCAGCAGAGCCCTGAACCCCACGTTACCAAACGACCTGGCCTGGGTCTCTGGCTGGGCCTTATCCTGGAGGAGGAGAGGGAAACACTAGTAAACACTGTACCAACATTGGACCATGTCAAGGTCTATAGGGTATTTATGTGAATTTACCCTGTACTACTTCCTTGTCTGCATCTCAAATGATCCCCACATAATGCACTACGGGCCCTGTACTGTACAGTACTGTACTTACGATGATCTTGAATCTATAGAGCAGCGAGGGAGCATCAGCCAGACAGCCATACTCATTGTTGTTGGGGTTGTACTTGGGCACGTATCCATCCGCGCCAGTGCACAGGAACACCTTCTCTATGTTACAGATAAAGGAATCTCCCAGGTTCTGGACTGGATCCACCATCACTCTGCCATAGATCATATCCCCTGGGAGGAGATCAGCTGTGAGTTAATACAGTAATGAATGAATCAAACAGATAGCCCCATTGACTATCTCCATCCCAAATAGCACCCTATTCCCTATGTAGTGCACTACTTCTAATCAGGACCCATGAGAAGGTGGTGTGTGAGAAGGCTGTGTTGGTTTGTAGCGTTACAGTACCTTGTGAGAAGGTTGTGTTTGTTTGTAGCGTTGCAGTACCCTGTGAGAAGGCGGTGTTGGTTTGTAGCGTTACAGTACCCTGTGAGAAGGCGGTGTTGGCTTGTAGCATTACAGTACCTTGTGAGAAGGCGGTGTTGGCTTGTAGCGTTACAGTACCCTGTGAGAAGGCGGTGTTGGTTTGTAGCGTTACAGTACCCTGTGAGAAGGCTGTGTTGGTTTGTAACTTTACAGTACCTTGTGAGAAGGCGTTTTGGTTTGTAGCGTTACAGTACCTTGTGAGAAGGTTGTGTTGGTTTGTAGCGTTACAGTACCTTGTGAGAAGGCGTTTTGGTTTGTAACTTTACAGTACCTTGTGAGAAGGCGTTTTGGTTTGTAACTTTACAGTACCTTGTGAGAAGGCGTTTTGGTTTGTAACTTTACAGTACCTTGTGAGAAGGCGTTTTGGTTTGTAACTTTACAGTACCTTGTGAGAAGGTTGTGTTGGTTTGTAGCGTTACAGTACCTTGTGAGAAGGTGGTGTTGGTTTGTAGCATTACAGTACCCTGTGAGAAGGCTGTGTTGGTTTGTAACTTTACAGTACCTTGTGAGAAGGCGTTTTGGTTTGTAGCGTTACAGTACCCTGTGAGAAGGCTGTGTTGGTTTGTAACTTTACAGTACCTTGTGAGAAGGCGTTTTGGTTTGTAGCGTTACAGTACCCTGTGAGAAGGCTGTGTTGGTTTGTAACTTTACAGTACCCTGTGAGAAGGCGTTTTGGTTTGTAGCGTTACAGTACCCTGTGAGAAGGCTGTGTTGGTTTGTAACTTTACAGTACCTTGTGAGAAGGCGTTTTGGTTTGTAGCGTTACAGTACCCTGTGAGAAGGCTGTGTTGGTTTGTAACTTTACAGTACCTTGTGAGAAGGCGTTTTGGTTTGTAGCGTTACAGTACCCTGTGAGAAGGCTGTGTTGGTTTGTAACTTTACAGTACCTTGTGAGAAGGCGTTTTGGTTTGTAACTTTACAGTACCTTGTGAGAAGGCGTTTTGGTTTGTAACTTTACAGTACCTTGTGAGAAGGCGTTTTGGTTTGTAACTTTACAGTACCTTGTGAGAAGGCGTTTTGGTTTGTAACTTTACAGTACCTTGTGAGAAGGTTGTGTTGGTTTGTAGCGTTACAGTACCTTGTGAGAAGGTGGTGTTGGCTTGTAGCGTTACAGTACCTTGTGAGAAGGCTGTGTTGGTTTGTAACTTTACAGTACCTTGTGAGAAGGCGTTTTGGTTTGTAGCGTTACAGTACCTTGTGAGAAGGTGGTGTTGGCTTGTAGCGTTACAGTACCTTGTGAGAAGGCTGTGTTGGTTTGTAACTTTACAGTACCTTGTGAGAAGGCGGTGTTGGTTTGTAGCATTACAGTACCTTGTGAGAAGGCGGTGTTGGTTTGTAGCGTTACAGTACCTTGTGAGAAGGCGGTGTTGGCTTGTAGCGTTACAGTACCTTGTGAGAAGGCGGTGTTGGCTTGTAGCGTTACAGTACCTTGTGAGAAGGCTGTGTTGGTTTGTAACTTTACAGTACCTTGTGAGAAGGCGTTTTGGTTTGTAACGTTACAGTACCTTGTGAGAAGGTGTGTTGTTTGTAGCGTTACAGTACCTTGTGAGAAGGCGGTGTTGGTTTGTAGCGTTACAGTACCTTGTGAGAAGGCGGTGTTGGTTTGTAACGTTACAGTACCTTGTGAGAAGGTGGTGTTGGCTTGTAGCGTTACAGTACCTTGTGAGAAGGCTGTGTTGGTTTGTAACTTTACAGTACCTTGTGAGAAGGCGTTTTGGTTTGTAGCGTTACAGTACCTTGTGAGAAGGTGGTGTTGGCTTGTAGCGTTACAGTACCTTGTGAGAAGGCTGTGTTGGTTTGTAACTTTACAGTACCTTGTGAGAAGGCGGTGTTGGTTTGTAGCATTACAGTACCTTGTGAGAAGGCGGTGTTGGTTTGTAGCGTTACAGTACCTTGTGAGAAGGCGGTGTTGGCTTGTAGCGTTACAGTACCTTGTGAGAAGGCGGTGTTGGCTTGTAGCGTTACAGTACCTTGTGAGAAGGCTGTGTTGGTTTGTAACTTTACAGTACCTTGTGAGAAGGCGTTTTGGTTTGTAACGTTACAGTACCTTGTGAGAAGGTGTGTTGTTTGTAGCGTTACAGTACCTTGTGAGAAGGCGGTGTTGGTTTGTAGCGTTACAGTACCTTGTGAGAAGGCGGTGTTGGTTTGTAACGTTACAGTACCTTGTGAGAAGGCTGTGTTTGTTTGTAGTGTTACAGTACTCTGTGAGTAGGCGGTGTTGGTTTGTAGCGTTACAGTACCTTGTGAGGAGGCGGTGTTGGTTTGTAGTGTTACAGTACCTTGTGAGAAGGCGGTGTTGGTTTGTAGTGTTACAGTACCTTGTGAGAAGGCGGTGTCGCTCTCCTGTCCGAAGCCCATGGATCCATCAGACAGCCACAGAGATCTTTTAGACAGCAGCAACATCTGAGTGTTCAGACTGAACTCAGCCGCAACCGGGTCACTCACCTGGGATAGGACACACACAATACAAAGTTTTACCATCTTAGGATAGGGCAACACATACCATTCAGTTACCATCAGAGAACAGACCAATCACAGTGTTACCATCAGTCTACACCTCCTAAGCTGTTTCCCACTAAAGTACATCTCTGTGTTAACTCAAAGATTGTCATCTCACAGACACCTTTAATGGCATGACATTGATGTACACTCTTAGAAAAAAGGGTTCCAAAAGGGTTCTTCGGATGTCCCCATAGGAGAACCCTTTTTGGTTTCAGGTAGAACCATTTTTGGTTCCAGGTAGAACCCTTTTGATTTCCATGTAGAACACATTCTATAGAGGGTTCTACATGGAACCCAAAATGGTTCTACCTGCATCCAAAAAGGGTTCTCCTATGGGGACAGCCGAAGAACCCTTTAAGGTTCTAGAAGATAGCACGATTGTAGTAACGTTAATCCTAGAGTGATCTGACCTGCTGGAAGCGTATGTCCAGGTCGAAGGTGACAGGTTCTCTGGGGTTACAGACAGGAGGCAGGGAGTACTCCAGACTGGGGGGAGAGGTACAGGGCAGCAGCTTCACTGTGTAAGTACCTGAGTAGTCACGCACCTGGGAGAGAGAGGGGACATAAGACACAGTTATTTACTTCGGGTCGAAGCTTTATTTAATCAGGTCATTTAGAACCAATATTATCTTTTTACTTTTAGTTATTTTACACTAGTGCCGATAACACACTACGACTTAAGAAAGAAATTCTGTAAATGGCATATGCTAGTCCCAAGTCTATACACTAAAGACACAGAGAAACCAGATTTTAAAATACACTGCTCAAAAAAATAAAGGGAACACTAAAATACCACATCCTAGATCTGAATGAATGAAATATTCTTATTGAATACTTTTTTCTTTACATAGTTGAATGTGCTGACAACAAAATCACACAAAAATGATCAATGGAAATCAAATGTATCAACCCATAGAGGTCTGGATTTGGAGTCACACAAAATTATTGTGGAAAACCACACTACAGGCTGATCCAACGTTGATGTAATGTCCTTAAAACAAGTCAAAATGAGGCTCAGTAGTGTGTGTGGCCTCCACGTGCCTGTATGACCTCCCTACAACGCCTGGGCATGCTCCTGATGAGGTGGCGGATGGTCTCCTGAGGGATCTCCTCCCAGACCTGGACTAAAGCATCTGCCAACTCCTGGACAGTCTGTGGTGCAACGTGGCGTTGGTGGATGGAGCGAGACATGATGTCCCAGATGTGCTCAATTGGATTCAGGTCTGGGGAACGGGCGGGCCAGTCCATAGCATCAATGCCTTCCTCTTGCAGGAACTGCTGACACACTCCAGCCACATGAGGTCTAGCATTGTCTTGCATTAGGAGGAACCCAGGGCCAACCGCACCAGCATATGGTCTCACAAGGGGTCTGAGGATCTCATCTCGGTACCTAATGGCAGTCAGGCTACCTCTGGCGAGCACATGGAGGGCTGTGCGGCCCCCCAAAGAAATGCCACCCCACACCATGACTGACCCACCGCCAAACCATGCTGGAGGATGTTGCAGGCAGCAGAACGTTCTCCACGGCGTCTCCAGACTCTGTCACGTCTGTCACATGTGCTCAGTGTGAACCTGCTTTCATCTGTGAAGAGCACAGGGCGCCAGTGGCGAATTTGCCAATCTTGGTGATCTCTGGCAAATGCCAAACGTCCTGCACGGTGTTGGGCTGTAAGCACAACCCCCACCTGTGAACGTCGGGCCCTCATACCCCCCTCATGGAGTCTGTTTCTGACCGTTTGAGCAGACACATGCACATTTGTGGCCTGCTGGAGGTCATTTTGCAGGGCTCTGGCAATGCTCCTCCTGCTCCTCTTTGCACAAAGGCGGAGGTAGCGGTCCTGCTGCTGGGTTGTTGCCCTCCTACGGCCTCCTCCACGTCTCCTGATGTACTGGCCTGTCTCCTGGTAGCGCCTCCATGCTCTGGACACTACGCTGACAGACACAGCAAACCTTCTTGCCACAGCTCGCATTGATGTGCCATCCTGGATGAGCTGCACTACCTGAGCCACTTGTGTGGGTTGTAGACTCCGTCTCATGCTACCACTAGAGTGAAAGCACCGCCAGCATTCAAAAGTGACCAAAGCATCAGCCAGGAAGCATAGGAACTGAGAAGTGGTCTGTGGTCACCACCTGCAGAACCACTCCTTTATTGGGGGTGTCTTGCTAATTGCCTATCATTTCCACCTGTGGTCTATTCCATTTGCACAACAGCATGTGAAATGTATTGTCAATCAGTGTTGCTTCCTAAGTGGACAGTTTGATTTCACAGAAGTGTGATTGACTTGGAGTTACATTGTGTTGTTTAAGTGTTCCCTTTATTTCTTTGAGCAGTGTATATACTCTATATTGATAACCCAGTATTAAAGATAAAAGAAAATAAGATGTTGTCCTCACAGCGAAGTCTGATGTAAAGGTCCACTGCTGCATGGGCTGGTTGTAGGTGGGCTCGCTCCTCACCAGGCTGAGGTTAAAGGTCACCCCAGGGTGGTCCGCACACATCACCATGGACGACAGAGAGGACGCTGGGTACAGACACAGGTAAGGCTAATAGAGAACTGAAGGGGAATATGTACAGATTCAAGCGTGTCAGAGTAGGAGTGCTGACTTAGGATCAGTTTTACATCACAATGTTTAAGATTACATGGACCTGATCCTAGATCAGCACTCCTACTCTGAGACACTTGATACATACGGTGGGTTACTAGTTTAAGCCCATGGATGTACTGTATGAAAAGAGTAGATAATGTGAACATACCAGAGTGTGATATGACAAACAGTCCTCTGAATCGAGCCTCTGTTCTGAAGTTGACCACCAGACGACCCTGTTCGTTGATACGCATACTGGTGGGGTACAGGGCTCCTACAGAATACAGCCGGTCAGTCTCCCTGTCACACCGACCTAACACATCCCTACTAGTATAGCCCACCCATTGAGAAAGGTGCAGTAAAGGCCACCTGCAGATTGCACCCCGTCGGTCTCACTGTCACACCAAACTAACACATCCTCATTCATTGCTGTAACATAAAAATATCATCTGTGCTCGAAGCACACCAGAAAGTGTTGTATTTGTTTGTTTGTTTTTGCCTCATTCTGTAAAGAGTGAAATTACTTTTGAATATATTTAATTTGATGTGAGACTTGCCTTGTAGCTCAGCCTCAGGAGGGCTGCCGATGCCGTCCCGCCACAAGATGGCAGTGTCGTATACGAAGGTGAGTCGTAGCTCAGACTGCAGGTCAAAATGCTGCCAGCCCCCTGCCCCCACCGGGGAGTGGAACACATAGGAGACATGGAGGGGCACCCGGAGGGTCACATAGGACTGGACCAGGTTCAACACCTAGAGATAGACATACATCAAATCAAGCTGTATTTGACATGCATTTAAACATCAATATACTTTACAGTAACACAGAATACTAGCAATAGTAGGTAGGTTCAAACTACAGAGAGACAGGAAAAAGAGGGAGAAATAAAGAGAGAAAAATAGAGAGAGGAAAACAAAATAGTGAGAGAAAGAGAGAAAAATAGAGAGAGCGAGAGAAAGAAAGAGAGAGAGAAAGAAAGAGAGAGAGCACACAAAAAACTATACATACTTCGGCCTAAACATCAGTACCACAGCTAACTTCCACAAAGCTGTGAATGATCTGAGGCAAGTAGGGCATTCTATGCCATCAAAAGGAACATCAAATTCAACATACCAATTAAGACCTGGCTCAAAATACTTGAATCCGTTATAGAACCCATTGCCCTTTATGATTGTGAGGTCTGGGGTCCGCTAACCAACCAAGAATTCACAAAATGGGACAAACACCAAATTGAGACTTTGCATGCAGAATTCTGCAAAAATATCCCCAGTGTACAACGTAGAACACCAAATAATGAATGCAGAGCAGAATTAGGCCGATACCCCCTTATTATCAAAATCCAGAAATGAGCCGTTAAATTTTACAACCACTTAAAAGGAAGCGATTCCCAAACCTTCCATAACAAAGCCTTCACCTACAGAGAGATGAGCCTGGAAAAGAGTCCCCTAAGCAAGCTAGTCCTGGGGCTCTGTTCAAAAACACAAACACACCCACAGAGCCCCAGGACAGCAACACAATTAGACCAAACCAAATCATGAGAAAACAAAAGATAATTACTTGACACATTGGAAAGAATTTACTAAAAAACAGCTGCACTTACTAACCTCCCGCCAAACATATTTCCCTCAGATTACACAGACCCACAAAGAATTCGAAAAGAAATCCAATTTTGATAAACTCCCATATCTATTGGGTGAAAGACAGTACCACAGTGTGCCATCACAGCAGCAAGATTTTTGACCTGTTGCCACAAGAAAAGGGCAATTAGTGAAGAACACCATTGTAAATAGAACCTATATTTATGTTTATTTTTTATTTACTTTAACTATTTGCACATCATTACAACACTGTATATAGACATAATATGGCATTTGTGTCACACCCTGACCGTAGAGATCTTTTTATTCTCTATGTTTGGTTATTCTCTATGTTCTGTGTTTCTATGTTTTGGCCGGGTATGGTTCTCAATCAGGGACAGCTGTCTATCGTTGTCTCTGATTGGGAATCATACTTAGGCAGCCTTTTTTCCTTTTCTATTTGTTAATGGCCTGTATAGCCCTAGTAAGCTTCACGGTTGTTTTTTTTGTTTTGTTAGCGACATTTATAATAAAGAAATGTACGCTGACCACCCTGCACCTTGGTCCAGTCATTTTCACGACGACAGCGATCGTGACAATTTGAAATGTTTTTTTTTTGGGGGGGGGACTTTGTGAGTAATGTTTACTGTTCATTTTTTATTGTTTATTTCACTTTTGTCTATTATCTATTTCACTTGCTTTGTCAATATAAACATATGTTTCCCATGCCAATAAAGTCCGTACATTGAATTGAATGGAAAGAGGGGCAGAAAGAGAGAGAGAGAGAGAGAAATAGAGACTGCTAGAAGTACATACATTACATCAAACTTTGCTAAATGCATTTAAGCATCCACACACTTAAACATCCAACAAGCAGGTTGTTTACAAAAGGTCCCTAGTACTAGTTAATATATAGGCCTATACTAAACATTCACAAGCTGCCTATCTGTATGGAGCTCGCAAATAACTCATGGGAACAGTATTCAGACCCACTCATAACTTAACAAATACCTCATTGTAACAGTATTCAGACCCACTCATAACTTAACAAATACCTCATTGTAACAGTATTCAGACCCACTCATAACTTAACAAATACCTCATGAGAACAGTATGCAGACACACTCATAACTTGATGTATGATTATGGCTTGGTCTTTATCTATATTCTATAGATTCATGTGATTATGTATGTAATACATATAGAGGGTGTTACGGTGGCTGACGTAGTGCTGAAGTATAGCGTGATCAATAAGTGTTCCTATCAGCAGACAGCATCATACCACTTAATATACACTGAGTGTACAAAACATTAAAAACACCTGCTCTTTCCTTGACACAGACTGACCAGGTGATCAGGTGAAAGCTATGATCCCTTATTGATGTCACCTGTTAAATCCTCTTCAATCAGTGTAGATTAAGGGGAGGAGACAGGTTAAAGAAGGATGTTTAAGCCTTGAGACATGGATGGTGTATGTGTGTAAATGGGCAAGACAAAATCTTTAAGTGCATTTGAACAGGGTATGGTAGTGGGTGCCAGGCACACCGGTTTGTGTAAAAAACTGCAACGCTGCTGGGCTTTCAAGCTCAACAGTTTCCCGTGTGTTTCAAAAATGGTTCACCACCCAAAGGACATCCAGCCAACTTGACACAACTGTGGGAGGCATTGGAGTCAACATGGGCCAGCATCCCTTTCAACACCTTGTAGTCCATGCCCTGACGAATTGGGGCTGTTCTGAGGGCAAAAGGGGGTGCAACACAATATTAGGAATGTGTTCCTAATGTTTTGTACACTCAGTGTATATACACAGTGCTGTACTGTATGGGCTGTACTAGTACTACTGGAGCTCTTATGGATTCAAGAGGGTTTACATTGACTCTGAAATTTACACTGGCCACATTTCAGAGAGATGGTATCTTTCCAAAATAGTTGAATCTAGATATATAGCAACAATAGCAAACCATTACATTTACAACTGGTGAATGTTTGGTTGTGTTATTCAATTATTGATTTGTCAACAATGAGGATAAAACCATCCCATTCTGAAGTTAATCATCCTATCAAGACATAACAGCAAGACAAAGAACCAGAGAGAAAGAGAGAGAGAGCGAAAGAGATAGAAATGGAGGGATAAAGAGAGAGAGAGAGAGCGAGAGAGACAGAAAGAGATAGAAAGGGAGGGAGAAAGAGAGAGAGAGAGACAGAAAGATAGAAAGGGAGGGAGAAAGAGAGAGACAGAAAGAGATAGAAAGGGAGGGAGAAAGAGAGATAGAGAGCGAGAGAGACAGAAAGAGATAGAAAGGCAGGGAGAAAGAGAGAGAGAGACAGAAAGAGATAGAAAGGGAGGGAGAAAGAGAGAGAGAGACAGAAAGAGATAGAAAGGGAGGGAGAAAGAAAGAGAGAGAGCGAGAGAGAGAAAGAGATAGAAAGGGAGGGAGGAAGAAAGAGAGAGAGCGAGAGAGAGAAAGAGATAGAAAGGGAGGGAGAAAGAAAGAGAGAGCGAGAGAGAGAAAGAGATAGAAAGGGAGGGAGAGAGAGAGAGAAAGGGAGGGAGAAAGAGAGAGAGAGAGAGAGAGAGAGAGAGAGAGAGAGAGAGAAAGGGAGGGAGAAAGAGAGAGAGAAAGAGATAGAAAGGGAGGGAGAAAGAGAGAGAGAGAGAGAGAGAGAGAGAGAGAAAGGGAGGGAGAAAGAGAGAGAGAGAAAGAGATAGAAAGGGAGGGAGAGAGAAAGAGAGAGAGCGAGAGAGAGAGAAAGGGAGGGAGAAAGAGAGAGAGAGTGAGAGAGAGAGAAAGAGATAGAAATGGAGGGAGAAAGAGAGCGAGAGCGAGAGAGAAAGGAGAGAGAGCGAAAGAGATAGAAAGGGAGAGAGAAAGAGCGAGAGAGCGAGAGAGAGAGATAGAAATGGAGGGAGAAAGATAGAGAGAGAGAGAGCGAGAGAGAAAGGAGAGAGAGAAGGAAGGAGGAGAGAGAGAGTAAAGGGATTTGAATCTGGTGACCTACGAGAGGGGTACCTGTCTGCACTAGCTCTCCCTTCATGCTGGGACCTGCCTATGCCCTGGGCGAGAGAGAAGGGGGGGGGGAGAGAAAGAAGAGGAGAAAAGCGAGCGAGAGAGAGAAAGGAGAGAGAGAAGGAAAGAGGAGAGAGAGATCGATCTCAGAGAACTGGTAGAACCCAGAGAGAGTTGAGGCAGATGATTTGCTGTATGACCCTGGCACTGCCTGCTGAGACCTAATGGATTCCTGTGGTCTGATAAGCTGGGGACAAAGCCTCTCACCATGACACACAGACTCAGTGACAGAGTCAGTCCCAGTGAGAGGCCAGTCTGGGGCCCCAAGCTTAGTCGGACTCAGTCTCTCTGTACTCCTCAACCTCTCCACTCAGCCCCCCAGTCAGTCGATCAGACCCTTAAGGGCCTCTCAGGTCAGAGACAACACAGGGGCACAAATAATGTTCCTCTAGACAAGAGCTATTGAGTCTTTCTGTTTGTTCTTACTGGCCAAACTGATTGAAGCTTACAGTACAACTCATATGGATGTGACACAGGCAGACCCTGCAGTAGGGTCTCTGGGTGAATAGAGACATGTCTGTAGTACCTGGCGGGGTCTCATTCTCTCTCTTAGTTATGGATCTTACGTAAAACAACACAGTGATGCTTAATGCACCTTAGTCTCTGGCTATTTATCAAATGGCAACTTATTCCCTATGGGCCCTGGTCAAAAGTAATGCATTACAAAACAAAGGGAATAGTGTGCCATTTGGGCCAGTGATACTTAAAGCACCTCAGTCTGTTGTCACATGCCTGCCAGGGACTAGCAACAGCACGTCAAATCTGTAGATAGGAGGGACATTGACCAAGTTAAACCAGTGTTGGTACACAGTACTAAGGCAGACCCTGACATTCAGGATTATCAAAGTGCTGATCAACTCCGACCTCTCCCACAAAGCTCTGTCTGGTCAGAATATGAACTTATTTCAGTTTCAGGGTAAACAAATGGGCTAACGCTGGATTACAACCTGTCAGACGGAAAGTCATAAAGTGTGGAGGAAGTTTACTTTAGAAGAGAATGATGATCACCGCCTCCATAAAATATTATCTTATACTTCCTATGTATCTTAACTCATCCATGTTTGCATGCAATATCCATTTACAGTATCATTTATCTTGCAAAATGGAATTTCACTTTATATAGAATGTAATGATATTCCATGGAGTTGGTGACTTTTCAACCATACAATATGCTTAACCTTAAATTGTGTTAGTAGTTAGCCTCTCATAAATTCTACATGCACTGTTGATTTCTTTCCTTTACACACGCACACACCTACACACACACACACACACTGCTAGGGAGCGTCTAGTTGATGATCTACAGCAGGGAGGATCTGTAGCGTGAGGAGACCTTTACCACAACATGTCCTTAGCTCCTGTGTGTGTGTGTGTGTGTGTCTGTGTGTGTGTGTCTAGCGTGAGGAGACCTTAACCATACCAAGACCTTTGCTCTCTCTCTCTCTGCAGGCAGCTCTTCTCTCTGCAGGCATCTCTCCTCTCTGTAGGCATCTCTTTATGACCGCAGCCTGCTTAATTAAGTGCTAGTGAACTAATAGACTGACTGGGGTTTAACTACACTGAAGTGACTGGAGGTTTCCAAGGGAAATCTACATGACAGGAGCACTGAACTATGTGACCAGGGTTTGAGATCTCCACTCAGGGAGGGAGGGAGAGAGGGGGAGAGAGGGAGAGAGAGAGGGGGAGAGAGAGAGAGAGAGAGAAAAGTAGGGAGGGAGTTTAAGACCTGTAAGAGCGGACCCTCCCTCAACACAGCAGCAGCTGTTTAAAGAGCACAGCACATGTGAATGTTGGAGAAGCCATTTTGACAAGATAAATAGCAGGCCTCGTGATGAGTTGTGGGAATCCATAAAGCCCTGTGTTTGGTTAGTTATTAGTGGTGAGGTTAAGATGGGCTTTAGAAGAACAACGTCTGAGAGGGGTAGCTACAGTGGGGCAAAAAAGTATTTAGTCAGCCACCAATTGTGCAAGTTCTTCCACTTAAAAAGATGAGAGAGGCCTGTAATTTTCATCATAGGTACGCTTCAACTATGACAGACAAAATGAGAAAAAAAATCCAGAAAATCACATTGTAGGATTTTTAATTAATTTATTTGCAAATTATGGTGGAAAATAAGTATTTGGTCAATAACAAAAGTTTATCTCAATACTTTGTTATTTACCCTTTGTTGGCAATGACAGAAGTCTTCACAAGGTTTTCACACACTGTTGCTGGTATTTTGGCCCATTCCTCCATGCAGATCTCCTCTAGAGCAGTGATTTTTTGGGGCTGTTGCTGGGCAACACGGACTTTCAACTCCCTCCAAAGATTTTCTATGGGGTTGAGATCTGGAGACTGGCTAGGCCACTCCAGGACCTTGAAATGCTTCTTACGAAGCCACTCCTTCGTTGCCCGGGCGGTGTGTTTGGGATCATTGTCACGCTGAAAGACCCAGCCACGTTTCATCTTCAATGCCCTTGCTGATGGAAGGAGGTTTTCACTCAAAATCTCACGATACATGGTCCCATTCATTCTTTCCTTTACACGGATCAGTCGTCCTGGTCCCTTTGCAGAAGAACAGGCCCAAAGTATGATGTTTCCAACCCCATGCTTCACAGTAGGTATGGTGTACTTTGGATGCAACTCAGCATTCTTTGTCCTCCAAACACGGCGAGTTGTGTTTTTACCAAAAAGTTATATTTTGGTTTCATCTGACCATATGACTTTCTCCCAATCTTCTTCTGGATCATCCAAATGCTCTCTAGCAAACCTCAGACAGGCCTGGACATGTACTGACTTAAGCAGGGGGACACGTCTGGCACTGCAGGATTTGAGTCCCTGGCGGCGTAGTGTGTTACTGATGGTAGGCTTTGTTACTTTGGTCCCAGCTCTCTGCAGGTCATTCACTAGGTCCCCCCGTGTGGTTCTGGGATTTTTGCTCACCGTTCTTGTGATCATTTTGACCCCACGGGGTGAGATCTTGCGTGGAGCCCCAGATCGAGGGAGATTATCAGAGGTCTTGTATGTCTTTCATTTCCTAATAATTGCTCCCACAATTGATTTCTTCAAACCAAGCTGCTTACCTATTGCAGATTCCTAGCCTGGTGCAGGTCTACAATTTTGTTTCTGGTGTCCTTTGACAGCTCTTTGGTCTTGGCCATAGTGGAGTTTGCAGTGTGACGGTTTGAGGTTGTGGACAGGTGTCTTTTATACTGCTAACAAGTTCAAACAGGTGCCATTAATACAGGTAATGAGTGGAGGACAGAGGAGCCTCTTAAAGAAGAAGTTACAGGTCTGTGAGAGCCAGACATCTTGCTTGTTTGTAGGTGACCAAATACTTATTTTCCACCATAATTTGCAAATAAATTCATAAAAAATCCTACAATGTGATTTTCTGGATTTTTTTTCTCATTTTGTCTGTCATAGTTGAAGTGTACATATGATGAAAATTACAGGCCTCTCTCATCTTTTTAAGTGGGAGAACTTGCACAATTTGTGGCTGACTAAATAATTTTTTGCCCCACTGTAACAGAGATGTGGCTGTAAAGGATTCTGTTGGTGAATAGGAAAATTACAAGAACTGTTACAGGAAAGAACTGGAGGTCAAATACTGAGCAAGTAAATCCTGACATCTCTTCCCAAGAAATAATCACAACATCTGTTCCCAAGAAATCATCACAACATCTCTTCCCAAGAAATCATCACAACATCTCTTCCCAAGAAATCATCACAACATCTCTTCCCAAGAAATCATCACATCTCTTCCCAAGAAATCATCACAACATCTCTTCGCAAGAAATCATCACAACATCTCTTCCCAAGAAATCATCACAACATCTCTTCCCAAGAAATCATCACAACATCTCTTCCCAAGAAATCTTCACAACATCTCTTCCCAAGAAATCATCACAACATCTCTTCCCAAGAAATCATCACAACATCTCTTCCCAAGAAATCATCACAACATCTCTTCCCAAGAAATCATCACAACATCTCTTCCCAAGAAATCATCACAACATCTCTTCCCAAGAAATCATCACAACATCTCTTTCCAAGAAATCATCACAACATCTCTTCCCAAGAAATCATCACAACATCTCTTCCCAAGAAATCTTCACAACATCTCTTCCCAAGAAATCATCACAACATCTCTTCCCAAGAAATCATCACAACATCTCTTCCCAAGAAATCATCACAACATCTCTTCCCAAGAAATCTTCACAACATCTCTTCCAAAGAATTCATCATGACACCACTTCCCAAGAAATCCTCATGACACCACTTTCCAAGAAATCATCATAACATCTCTTCCAAAGAATTCATCATGACACCACTTCCAAATGAATCACCATGACACCACTTCCCAAGAAATCATCATGACACCACTTCCCAAGAAATCATCATGACACCACTTCCAAAGAAATCATCATGACACCACTTCCCAAGAAATCATAATGACACCACTTCCCAAGAAATCATCATGACACCACTTCCCAAGAAATCATCATGACACCACTTTCCAAGAAATCATCATGACACCTCTCCCCCTACTTATTTGCAATTGGTCAGGGGTCTGGTGGGATGGGGCAGCTCACCTGTCTGTCTGTTCTGATAGTGCCCCCACAGGCGCTCACACACACACACACACACACACACACACACACACACACACACACACACACACACACACACACACACACACACAGCTCTCTCACCTGTCCGTCTGTACCGATGGTCCCTCCACAGTCTGACAGTAGCTCAGACATGTCATAGTAACTAGTGAACTCCCATAGACAAGCCTCTAGGTTGAGGTTCCTGTAGAAGCGCAGTATGCTGGATCCCCTTAGGGGGGCGCTGTACTGGTAGGGAGAGGTCTCCCCGATCACCTCAGGGTTCTTGGTGGCGTCTGTAATGAAGCCGTGGCGGGTCTTGACCTCGGTGAAGTCCAGCAGGTTAGAACAGCGGTGGTTCCCCACACGAGTACCATCAGGACTCAACGTCAGCTCAAAGTTAGACAGAGGACGGGTGGAGACCACAGGGAGCATGCCTGGGAGAGGAGAGGAGAGAGGAGAGGAGAGACAAGGGGTTAGGAGAGAGAAAGGCAGGGGCGGGAGATAGAGTGAAATAGAGAGTGAGAAAGAATGACAGAGAGAGAGAAAGAGTGTCAGAAATAGAGCAAGAGAGAAAGAGAAATAGAGAGAAACGAGAAGTCTCTGTATTCCTCACCATCTATGTGTGGCATGGTGACAGTGATCTTGATGAGGTTGGGGTGGTCTGGGTCCTCTGCTCCGGTGTAGCGTAGCTTGGCAGAGAAGGGCTCAGCGCCCACTGTACCCACCACACGAGGCTGGCACATACCGTTCTCTATACTGATGGAGACTATGGAGCTGCTGAGTTCCAGGCCCTCGTCTCCGTTAGAGTTCACAGCCCGGCCTGCACACTGCACCCTAGAGCCAGCCTGGAGGGAGAGACACACATAGCTCACATCAATACAGTCAACTGGATCATTCACTTAGTAGTGGTGGGCATCTCACATCAATTCAGTCATCTCAATCACATCAATACAGCCTTCTCAATCACATCAATACAGTCATCTCAATCACATCAATACAGTCATCTCAATCACATCAATACAGCCTTCTCAATCACATCAATACAGTCATCTCAATCACATCAATACAGTCATCTCAATCACATCAATACAGCCTTCTCAATCACATCAATACAGCCTTCTCAATCACATCAATACAGTCATCTCAATCACATCAATACAGTCATCTCAATCACATCAACACAGTCATCTCAATCACATCAACACAGTCAACTGGATCATTCACTTAGTAGTGGTGGGCATCTCACATCAATACAGTCATCTCAATCACATCAATACAGCCTTCTCAATCACATCAATACAGTCATCTCAATCACAACAATACAGTCATCTCAATCACATCAATACAGTCATCTCAATCACATCAATACAGTCATCTCAATCACAACAATACAGTCATCTCAATCACATCAATACAGTCATCTCAATCACATCAATACAGTCATCTCAATCACATCAATACAGTCATCTCAATCACATCAATACAGTCATCTCAATCACATCAATACAGTCATCTCAATCACATCAATACAGTCATCTCAATCACAACAATACAGTCATCTCAATCACATCAATACAGTCATCTCAATCACATCAATACAGTCATCTCAATCACATCAATACAGTCATCTCAATCACATCAATACAGCTGTCTCAATCACATCAATACAGTCATCTCAATCACATCAATACAGTCATCTCAATCACATCAATACAGTCATCTCAATCACAACAATACAGTCATCTCAATCACATCAATACAGTCATCTCAATCACATCAATACAGTCATCTCAATCACATCAATACAGTCATCTCAATCACATCAATACAGTCATCTCAATCACATCAATACAGTCATCTCAATCACATCAATACAGTCATCTCAATCACATCAATACAGTCATCTCAATCACAACAATACAGTCATCTCAATCACATCAATACAGTCATCTCAATCACATCAATACAGTCATCTCAATCACATCAATACAGTCATCTCAATCACATCAATACAGTCATCTCAATCACAACAATACAGTCAACTCAATCACATCAATACAGTCATCTCAATCACATCAATACAGTCATCTCAATCACATCAATACAGTCATCTCAATCACATCAATACAGTCATCTCAATCACAACAATACAGTCATCTCAATCACATCAATACAGTCATCTCAATCACATCAATACAGTCATCTCAATCACATCAATACAGTCATCTCAATCACATCAATACAGTCATCTCAATCACATCAATACAGTCATCTCAATCACATCAATACAGCTGTCTCAATCACATCAATACAGTCATCTCAATCACATCAATACAGTCAACTCAATCACATCAATACAGTCATCTCAATCACATCAATACAGTCAACTCAATCACATCAATACAGTCATCTCAATCACATCAATACAGTCATCTCAATCACATCAATACAGTCATCTCAATCACATCAATACAGCTGTCTCAATCACATCAATACAGTCATCTCAATCACAACAATACAGCTGTCTCAATCACATCAATACAGTCATCTCAATCACATCAATACAGTCATCTCAATCACATCAATACAGTCAACTCAATCACATCAATACAGTCATCTCAATCACATCAATACAGTCAACTCAATCACATCAATACAGTCAACTCAATCACATCAATACAGTCATCTCAATCACATCAATACAGTCAACCCAATCACATCAATACAGTCATCTCAATCACATCAATACAGTCATCTCAATCACATCAATACAGTCAACTCAATCACATCAATACAGTCATCTCAATCACATCAATACAGTCAACTCAATCACATCAATACAGTCATCTCAATCACATCAATACAGTCATCTCAATCACATCAATACAGTCATCTCAATCACATCAATACAGTCATCTCAATCACATCAATACAGTCATCTCAATCACATCAATACAGTCATCTCAATCACATCAATACAGTCATCTCAATCACATCAATACAGCTGTCTCAATCACATCAATACAGCCTTCTCAATCACATCAATACAGTCATCTCAATCACATCAATACAGTCATCTCAATCACATCAATACAGCTGTCTCAATCACATCAATACAGCCTTCTCAATCACATCAATACAGTCATCTCAATCACATCAATACAGTCATCTCAATCACATCAATACAGCTGTCTCAATCACATCAATACAGCCTTCTCAATCACATCAATACAGTCATCTCAATCACATCAATACAGTCATCTCAATCACATCAATACAGTCATCTCAATCACATCAATACAGTCAACTCAATCACATCAATACAGTCATCTCAATCATTCACTTTAGGTCTTTTCTTTGACTGAGCCAGTCCAAATTCACACTCAGTTCACTGATAATGTGTTCTCTACCTGGAAATAGACAGAGTCCAAGGTGATGATCTTGGAGGAGGAGAAGAAGGTATCAAAGTCCACCTCTCTCATGGAGCTGGTGACCCCGTCCAGGCTGGTTGGAGCGCTGACCAACCATCGATAGCGGGTCAGCGTGTCATTGATGTGCTCGCTGGTGCAGATGGAGCCAGTTTTGTCATAGTCAGGGTACTTAGGGTTACAAGCCTGAGGGAGAGAGAGAGGGAGGAGGGAGTGAGGAGGGAATGAGGAGGGAGTGAGAGAGGGAGGGAGGAGAGAGGAGACAGTGTTTGGGAATGAGGCAAAATATACTGTAATATAGTCCAAGGGAAAATGTGCATTGTCCATCAACATCACTCACCTGTGCTTCAATATCCTAATTGAATCCTAATTGACATATTCCTAAACCAAAGAAACAACTTGGCCTTCATGCCTTGGCCTTCATCCTAAAAGGTATCCTATTCCCTATATAGTGCACTTCCCCATGGGACTCTGGCCAAATGTAGTGCACTAAACTGAGAATAGGGTGCCATTTGGGACGAACCTCTGGACTGGGAGGTTAAAAGTCCCTGACAAACCATTCTCCGTACCGTGACACAGACGACGGGGTAGCCTGCCACCAAGGGGGTATTTCTGGCCCTGGAGGTGTCGTCATACTGCAGTAAGGAGAACACCTGGGGGACGGAGGGGAAGGTGACGTCCGCCATGCTGTTGGTCTCCTCTATGTAGATAATGGCCTTATTCATCTGAGGACAGACAGAACAAAAACAGATCAAACATAGAAGTGTTGTTAAAGGTAGTGATGTATCAGGGGCGACTAACGCAACAACTAAACTTCTCTCTTGTTCTTGTCCCTCAGCTATCACGTTGAAGGTAAGTGAAGCGCATCCTGCTACTTGTGTCAACGTCATATTGCTGAGTCTATGTGATGTTATTGTTCCAGTCCTCACCTGCGTCTCAGCCACCATGTTCTCATCAGGTTTCAGGTGGACAGTGAATGCTTCTCTCATCTCTCTGACTCCATCATACAAGATCTCCACCTCGATGTAGTGCTCTGTGTCACCCTCCTTGAACTCAATGTCTGGGGTAAACAACAACAACACGGCTCTAAGTTAGAGATGAAACATCTAAACACTGCAGATACCGAGTTACCTTATCAAGAGGATTATTTCCATAGGGTCAGGATCCCAATCAGATCACCCTGTCTGGAAAAACTCATGGCCGTATTGATGTGAGAGGTTGTGACATTTCTCACCTTCAGATACAGGATGGTAGTCCTCTCCGGAGGTGGCTGATCCATCCTTGGTGTGGACGCGGACCACAGACACCTTGGAGGTGTCTCCTACCCTCAGCACTGGGATCTTCACCATGGACACCTGACCTGCCCCGCTAGGCTCACTCACGCTGAACTTAGTCTCCCCAAACTTGATGATGGCCTCTGGGGATAACATGGATGGGAGTCACAGAGTCAGACATGGAGCAGTGTGAACTCAGCAATGTTACAAACAGACACACAGAGTAGAATGAGTTGAAGACACACACCCCAAAACAAATGAACAAGATGCAGACTAGCAGATTATGAACTTGAGAAAATAAGGGAAGTAATGCAATAAGTATCTGGGACTATTATAGAGTGAGCAACTTTTATTTTCTACAGATGAAATGATTACATCTATGAGTCAGTCAGTCTTACTGTCTGCCTCGTCCTTGATCTTGACCAGAGTCTCATTCTGTTTCCCGATGGATGCTCCGAACGGAGACTCACTGCGGGGCGACCCCAACACCAGCCTCAGCTCCTCCTCCTCCTCATGCTCCGTGTCATCAACCAAGGACAGAACACACGGCTTCTCCACCTCCCCTGGAAAGAGAGGGAAGGGATAGAGAGATGGAGATGGGAGGAAAAAGAGAGAGAGAGAGAGAGAGAGAGAGAGAGAGAGATTGAGAGAGATTAGCAAAAAGGGGTAACCAGTTGTTGAAAAAAACGATACGTTCCTTGTGTCAGTGTGTTACCAGTTTTTTTCCAGTGTTTTACAGAATAGTTTTCAGTGTTACCTGTTTTTTTCCAGTGTTTTACAGAATAGTTTTTAGTTTTACCTGGTAGGAAGGTGATGATGGAAGCGTCTGTGTTGGGTCGTTCGTTGAAGTCCATCATGACCTGAGCGGTGCCCTGTCTGGTGTAACAGCGGACCGTTGACCTGTAACTGATGTCACCACTACGATACACCACGACTGAGATCTGACCGGAGTTCTCATGCCCCATGTACATGGCATCATGGAACTGCACCTTGGGCACTGTTAGAGGACAATCACATCAACAAATCATCTACATTAGATCAAGTGCATAGAGAAACAGTGTTGATCATAACCATGACATAATGCTCATAACTGTCTACTGTCTTATAATGCACTATAAGCCTTTATAAAGGCTTTATAAATGCATTTATATGGACACTTACAGTAATGTAATACCAACGTTTTAATTGGCAGCATTGTTCAATCGTCTTTACTGGTGTTGGTATGTTTCGGAGATGCCCTGTTTTGTCAGAGCAAGGTATGATATGTTTCTCAACTTCTGAATGAAATGCCAGTGCCCGTTTTAATCTATATTTATAGTTCATTGATAATTAGATGCATTCTGACAAATCAGATGCGTGGTGACTAAATCAGCTAGGTTCACTCACAGTCAGATATGTTGTGACTCGAACTGTGTCCCGAATGGCACCCTTTTCCCCATATAGTGCACTCATTTTGACCAGATGCTATGGGCCCTGGTTAAAAGTAGTGCACTGCATAGGGAATAAGGTGGCATTTGGGACACAGTATATCAGCACGATTCACTCACGGTCAGAGACGGAGTCGTTGATGAGGATGGTGGCCTTCCCCGGTTCTCCCAGGATGCCGTTCATGGGCATGCGGAGGATCAGCTCGAATGTCTCGGTCCCCTCCAGCACCGGCTGACCCAGGTCATCCAGGATGGTAACCCTGAATGTCTGCTGGCTGACCCCCGGGGCGAAGTCCAGGTTCCTGCTGATACCGACGTAGTCCACACCGGCTAGAGGAGAGGAGAAACAGTCAATATCCACTAGAGGAGAGAGAGGGACTGAGCACTCCTACTCTGAGACACTTGATACATATGGGCCTAGATCTCCTATGACTCTATAATTCACAGGAGTATCATCAGTAGAGGTGAGTTAGATGAAAGGAAATACCACAACATGTTGATCAAATGTTGCTTCCTCTCAACAGTACATACGGTGAGGGAAAAAAGTATTTGATCCCCTGCTGATTTTGTACGTTTGAAGTTGTCCTATCCCCTTAGCAGAAAAACACCCCCAAAGCATGTTTCCACCTTCACGTTTGACGGTGGGGATGGTATTCTTGGGGTCATAGGCAGCATTCCTCCTCCTCCAAACACGGGGAGTTGAGTTGATGCCAAAGAGCTCCATTTTGGTCTCATCTCAACACTTTCACCTAGTTGTCCTCTGAATCATTCAGATGTTCATTGGCAAACTTCAGACGGGCATATATAAGTGCTTTCTTGAGCAGGGGGACATTGCGGGCACTGCAGGATTTCAGTCCTTCACGGCGTAGCGTGTTACCAATTGTTTTCTTGGTGACTATGGTCCCAGCTGCCTTGAGATCATTGACAAGATCCTCCCGTGTAGTTCTGGGCTGATTCCTCACCGTTCTCATGATCATTGCAACTCCACGAGGTGAGATCTTGCATGGAGCCCCAGGTCGAGGGAGATTGACAGTTCTTTTGTGTTTCTTCCATTTGCGAATACTCGCACCAACTGTTGTCACCTTCTCACCAAGCTGCTTGGCGATGGTCTTGTAGCCCATTCCAGCCTTGTGTAGGTCAACAATATTGTCCCTGACATCCTTGGAGAGCTCCTTGGTCTTGGCCATGGTGGAGAGTTTGGAATCTGATTGATTGATTGCCTCTGTGGACAGGTGTCTTTTATACAGGTAACAAGCTGAGATTAGGAGATATCTCCCTAGGTCACCAGGAGGGTGTAGACATGTTCTTCATCCACTCAGAGCTATGAAGAGGCAGGGTGTTAATGGCATGGCCTTTACCCCCGACTGCTTCCAACCCTACAGTAGCTATGGACGTCTGACCCACAGACCCAACTATGTGTTTCTGAACCAGCTTTGTGTGTCCCTCTGCTTGGAACTGCTTTATAAAGCTACAGTATGTGTGTCTACTTGGGATGGCAGTTTAGATGGAGAAGAGATAATTAAGAAGTGAGAGGGAAAGAGAGACAGTGGGGAGGGAGAGAGAAAGGGAGGAGTGAGGGAGGAGGGGAGGAGAGAGAGAGGAGTGAGGGGTTAGGAGGAGTGAGATAGAGAGAGTGCGAGGAAGATGAGTGTCACGGCAGATTTCCTCCTGTTCCTCTGAAAAGGTGAAACAAGGATCGGACCAATACGCAGCGTGGTAAGTGTCCATGGTTTTTTAATTAGAAAAACTCAACCTGACCACAAATACACTAAACGTGACCTAACCGAAACAGTCCTGTGTGGCACAAACACTGACACAGGAAACAATCACCCACAACATATCCAAAGAATATGGCTGCCTAAATATGGTTCCCAATTAGAGACAACGATAGACAGCTGCCTCTAATTGAGAACCAATCTAGGCAACCAAAGACATACAATTTACCTAGACAGGAAACAGCCCCATAAACATACAAACCCCTAGACTAGTCAAAACACATAAAACCCCCATGTCACACCCTGACCTAACCAAAATAATAAAGAAAACAAAGATAATTAAGGCCAGGGCGTGACAATGAGGAGTGCTCGGGGCAGGAGATAAGAGGAAGGCTGCAGGCAGGGGGAAGGTTTTAGTTTCAGGAGATATATAGATACTCTCTTTATCCAGACTTATACACCAGTGTGTGAGGGATTCAGTCTACATTCCTCTGTCTTTACTCAATCCAGATTTATTCCCAACACTGTCCCTCCCAACCTTGTCCCTCCCAACCTTGTCCCTCCCAACCTTGTCCCTCCCAACTCTGTCCCTCCCAACATTGTCCCTCCCAACTCTGTGCCTCCCAACCTTGTCCCTCCCAACCCTGTCCCTCCCAACCTTGTCCCTCCCAACCTTGTCCCTCCCAACTCTGTCCCTCCCAACCTTGTCCCTCCCCACCTTGTCCCTCCCAACTCTGTCCCTCCCAACCTTGTCCCTCCAAACCTTGTCCCTCCCAACCTTGTCCCTCCCAACTCTGTCCATCCCAACCTTGTCCCTTCCAACCTTGTCCCTCCCAACACTGTCCCTCCCAACCTTGTCCCTCCCAACCTTGTCCCTCCCAACTCTGTCCCTCCCAACTCTGTCCCTCCCAACCTTGTCCCTCCCAACCTTGTCCCTCCCAACTCTGTCCCTCCCAACCTTGTCCCTCCCAACCTTGTCCCTCCCAACTCTGTCCCTCCCAACTCTGTCCCTCCCAACCTTGTCCCTCCCAACTCTGTCCCTCCCAACCTTGTCCCTCCAAACTCTGTCCCTCCCAACCTTGTCCCTCCCAACCTTGTCCCTCCCAACTCTGTCCATCCCAACTCTGTCCCTCCCAACCTTGTCCCTCCCAACCTTGTCCCTCCCAACCTTGTCCCTCCCAAACTCTGTCCCTCCCAACCTTGTCCCTCCCAACTCTGTCCCTCCCAACTCTGTCCCTCCCAACCGTGTCCCTCCCAACCTTGTCCCTCCCAAACTCTGTCCCTCCCAACCTTGTCCCTCCCAACCTTGTCCCTCCCAACCCTGTCCCTTCCTAACCCTGTCTCTCCCAACTTTGTCCCTCCCAACCCTGTCCCTCCCAATCTTGTCCCACCCAACCTTGTCCCACCCAACCCTGTCCCTCCCATCCCTGAAGGCCTACCCTCCTCTGCACCTTCCAACAGCTACCAGACTGGGGTTAAATACCAAATGGCACCCTATCTGCTATGGGTCCTGGTCAATAGCTGGGGCTGAGCAGAGCACTGTTTACATTCCAGAGGTCATATAACATCCCAACACATCCAGCCTGCGTTGCTCTGGGCGTTCTCTCTGCTTCCACACCACCAGAGTGACAGACAGACAAACCCTGAGGAGGACTCTGGGCGTTCTCTCTGCTTCCACACCACCAGAGTGACAGACAGACAAACCCTGAGGATGACTAAAGCATATTGTTCCACCTGGTTAACCTTCCCTAAGCTCAAAATGGCTCTTTATAAATACAGTGTTAAAGCCAGTGTGCTGTAACACAAAGACAGTGTATTGTAGTACAGTCCCCTGTGTGAGAGCAGTGCGTTGTATTGTAGGGACAGGAACACTGACCTTCAGTAGACAGTGTGCTGTCATAGACATACAGTGTGTTGTGTTGTGTTGTATTGTATCTACCTTCAGCAGATACAGGGTCTGTTTTCCTGGAGCGTACAGTGACTGTGGCTGTTTTAGAGAGGTCAGTGCCTGTCCTATACACCTTGACCTCCACATAACCATCACTCTCATCCACACGGTAGTCTGTGCCTCCGAAGTAGAATACTGGAGCTGTGGAGGAGAGGAAACACAGGAAGATGTTAAACATCAGGATCATGTTTCAGTCAGTTTCGCAGCTCAGTCTGATGTAATTATTGAGTTGAATTTGTAATAACCCACTTTCAACTACAATTGCTTCTGAGGACAGAACTAAATGACAACACAACACTAGTAATTTATAGCCCTTAAAGCACCTGAATTACAGCATAGTACATTTGAGTGGATGTTACTCTGTAAGATGTACAGAATGTAAATGCAAAGACTCGAAGCCTGAAGGCATCACTCTATTTCTGTGTCTGGTTGAAAGCTCTATTTCTGTGTCTGGTTGAAAGCTATTTCTGTGTCTGATTGAAAGCTCTAATTCTGTGTCTGGTTGAAAGCTCTATTTCTGTGTCTGATTGAAAGCTCTATTTCTGTGTCTGGTTGAAAGCTCTATTTCTGTGTCTGGTTGAAAGCTCTATTTCTGTGTCTGGTTGAAAGCTCTATTTCTGTGTCTGGTTGAAAGCTCTATTTCTGTGTCTGATTGAAAGCTCTATTTCTGTGTCTGGTTGAAAGCTCTATTTCTGTGTCTGTTTGAAAGCTCTATTTCTGTGTCTGGTTGAAAGCTATTTCTGTGTCTGATTGAAAGCTCTATTTCTGTGTCTGGTTGAAAGCTCTATTTCTGTGTCTGGTTGAAAGCTCTATTTCTATGTCTGGTTGAAAGCTATTTCTGTGTCTGATTGAAAGCTCTAATTCTGTGTCTGGTTGAAAGCTCTATTTCTGTGTCTGGTTGAAAGCTCTATTTCTGTGTCTGGTTGAAAGCTCTATTTCTGTGTCTGGTTGAAAGCTATTTCTGTGTCTGATTGAAAGCGCTAATTCTGTGTCTGGTTGAAAGCTCTATTTCTGTGTCTGGTTGAAAGCTCTATTTCTGTGTCTGGTTGAAAGCTCTAATTCTGTGTCTGATTGAAAGCTCTATTTCTGTGTCTGGTTGAAAGCTCTAATTCTGTGTCTGATTGAAAGCTCTATTTCTGTGTCTGGTTGAAAGCTCTAATTCTGTGTCTGATTGAAAGCTCTATTTCTGTGTCTGATTGAAAGCTCTATTTCTGTGTCTGGTTGAAAGCTCTATTTCTGTGTCTGATTGAAAGCTTTATTTCTGTGTCTGGTTGAAAGCTCTATTTCTGTGTCTGGTTGAAAGCTCTATTTCTGTGTCTGATTGAAAGCTCTATTTCTGTGTCTGGTTGAAAGCTCTATTTCTGTGTCTGATTGAAAGGAGCCGGTGCAGTGTAGTGGACTCTGGTAGAGGAGTGTGTTTGTGTTTGTGTGTGTGAATGTAGAGGAGTTGGAGGAGTTCAGGCCTGCCTGTCTGCAATTAGTATTTTCCTGAGCCCAGATTCCTCTAGAGTCAATCTCCCCCACACTGTTCTGTTCCTCTCACACGCTCTCACTTTCTCTCGCTTTCTCTCTCTCTCTTTATCCCTCTCTCTATCTCTCTTTATCCCTCTCTCTCTCTCTTTATCCCCCTCTCCCTCTCGGTACCTTGCGTGCTGTGAATAGGGCTGGTTCTTGGGAAGTTGCTGTCAACTAACATCACAGCTGACTCAAACAACCAGAAACACAGGAAGGGTGTTGATTGAGCGTAACGGCCCTCACAGTAAGAGCAGGACCCTGGGCTCATTTACTGTACATTCTGGGAAAATAAACAGCTTTGAGGTAAACTGGAGTGGCAGTTGTTGGCTCTGAATTATATGAATTATATGAGCGCTTTACTCATTTTTTTTGTGTGTGAAAATGGACCAAATCAACCCATCTCTCCAGACTACTGAACAGTAGAAGCCTGGTCCTTCACAGAGGAACTAGATATAGGCTCGGTCCCAAATGGAACCATATTCCCTATACAGAACACTACGCAGGGAATAGGATGTCATTTCAGACACAGCCATGGTGAATACATTAATGAATTTAATGGTGGTGATATCGCCACAGGCATAAACCCTGTTTCCATGACGATGATGATCACACCTCTAGGCTGGTCTGGTGTTTCTCATCTCAAAGTGACACAGATAAATGGGAAGATAGGAGAGGAGGAAAGCAGAGAGAAGGAGGAGAAGAGGCTAATACTGGATGAAAAATACCTCTGCATAGAACTAATGTGTCCATCTGATAAAACAGTACTGTAGTAACTCAGCCAAATACTCATTTGATCTGATGCATTCATTTAATCTAAATAAACACTGTAAAAGGAAATTATACATGAACAGCTTTTCAAAGCATGCTAAATAAGAGGTAAATCTGTTACTGTATACTGTGTTCAAGCAAAACACCTGATATCTATGTTTATCAGACAGGCTGATATCTATGTTTAATAGACAGGCTAATATCTATGTTTATCAGACAGGTGTAAAATTATATCCCTTCTAACACCTTACTAAATCACACATAATCCTTGACTCAAAGAATACCATAACACTTTTCAACTATTTAAACAGGGTTGGATATCATCATCTCACAGTATTAGCCAGTCAGACAAGCTGGGAAAACTGTTGCTTTAGACAAAGCCTGAGGATTTGTGGTTGAAGGCATTGTTGTCAGGTACAGTATGAACGTGCCTTGAATTGGTAATAGGCTGACAGGGTGCACAAACAGGACAAATACACCTGTCCTCCTGTATCTAGGTCGAGAACAAACCGAGAGTGTTTGTGGAGAACAAACCAAGAAATGGCACCCTATCCCTTATATAGTGCACTACTTTTAAACAGAGCCCTGTCCAGGAGTGCACTATGTAGGGAATAGGGTCCCATTTGGGATGTAGACAAAGTGTGCGACAAGATCAAACCTAGACAAAGAGTGTGGGGATTCGGGGTTTATGCAGCTGCCATTGTCTTTCCCTACAGACAAATCAAACAGGGCAGGCTTTAGACTGGCTCAGCTCCATCTCTGCGCTAGTGGGGTAATCAGATCTGTGTGTGGAGTCCCAGACCTGCAGTTGTAGTAATCAGATAAGGTTGGTTTGTACAGCAGACAAACACCATCTTCAAAGAGGCACGGCCCATTAGGTGTAAGATAAAACCTGGCTCCAGGCCTGAGGGAGGACCCACCTAGACACAGCACCACCACACCCCAGGGCTTACCTTTCTCCTACCCAGACCCAGGCACACCTCTCTCTGGGTAGAGTTACCTGAGGTCAAGGCAGGTGGAGGTTTAAATAAGTAGCATCCTAAATGGGACACAAACAAGGCTCAAGCTGTAGCCAAAGACAGACTCCAGTGGTAGAAGATTGTTGCAGCCTTATTTCTCACCCAGGACAAAGAGGACTAAGTAAGTCATCTAAAATTACACAGATTTGGAAGAATAGGGTGTCATTTCTGAAGAACTAAATCTGTTCCCACCAGACAGTGAGGTGCCATTTATAATCTTTGGAAAACAAACCATTGTTTAATAGGAAGTATAATAATATCCTTGAATTTTACAGAGTGAACTTTGTAGTGTAAAGTAACCTCTGAACATGAGATCAGAATACAAACGACATGTTACAGTAAAGCAGTGGTGTTAATGACTGTATGTGTGTGATGACAAGTGACACACACACACACACACACACACACACACACACACACACACACAATAGCTGCGACAATAAACCAAAAATTGTCAACATGGACCACACCGATCACTTATTGTAGGCATTTTGCTGATATCGTTCATTATGATAAGTAGCCTATACCAGAGAAATGTGAAGTTTGAAATGAAATAAGTTTGCTAATATGGGTGACTGTTAATGGGACAATTGATGCCTACAACCATCAAACTAAAGGATCATTTTAAAATACTGTGGTGCATATTTTTGTTGTTAATGTTTATCGTTATCGCATCATTTCAGGCAATTTATCGCGTGTATTTTTGTCCATATAGCCCAGCTTTAACAAACACGTGCACACACACACACACGCACACACACACACACACACACACACACACATTCCTCCATCGTCACCTCCTTAAAGGGACTCTTGTACTCCTCCAACTACACAAGCTGCTTGATCAGTGTTGAACTTTGGATGGCAGTCCCACAGCGCTGAATGCCTTATCTAACAGAGGCAGCATGGTTACTGCTACTCTGCCTTCTGTAGAACACTAATCCCAGTTCTCTAATAGCAGCAGCTGCATATCAAACATAAAGTCATCTAAAGTTATACTGGATAATTCAATGACCTACTATAACGACACTGAGCAAAAATATAAACACAACATGCAACAATTTCAAAGATTTTACAGAGTTACAGTTCATATAAGGAAATCAGTCCATTTAAATAAAATATAGGTCCTAATCTATATATTTCACATGACTGGGAATACAGATATACATCTGTTGGTCACAGATACCTGAAAAAAAAGGTAGGGGCGTAGATCAGACAACCTGTCACTATCTGGTGTGACCACCATTTGCCTCATGGAGTGGGACACATCTCCTTTGCATAGAGTTGATCAGGCTGTTGATTGTGGCCCTACTACTTCCGGCGCCGACAGAGATGGCCGCCTCGCTTCGCGTTCCTAGGAAACTATGCAGTTTTTTGTTTTTTTACGTGTTATTTCTTACATTAGTACCCCAGGTCATCTTAGGTTTCATTACATACAGTCGAGAAGAACTACTGAATATAAGATCAGCATCAACTCACCATCAGTACGACCAAGAATATGTTTTTCGCGACGCGGATCCTGTGTTCTGCCTTACAAACAGGACAACGGAGTGGATCCTATGCAGCGACCCAAAAAAAACGACTCCGAAAGAGAGGGAAACGAGGCGGTCTTCTGGTCAGACTCCGGAGACGGGCACAGCGCGCACCACTCCCTAGCATTCTTCTTGCCAATGTCCAGTCTCTTGACAACAAGGTTGATGAAATCCGAGCAAGGGTAGCATTCCAGAGGGACATCAGAGACTGTAACGTTCTTTGCTTCACGGAAACGTGGCTTACTGGAGAGACGCTATCCGAAGCGGTGCAGCCAACAGGTTTCTCCACGCATCGCGCAGACAGGAAAAAACATCTTTCTGGTAAAAAGAGGGGCGGGGGCGTATGCCTTATGACTAACGTGACATGGTGCGATGAAAGAAACATACAGGAACTCAAATCCTTCTGTTCACCTGATTTAGAATTCCTCACAATCAAATGTAGACCGCATTATCTACCAAGAGAATTCTCTTCGATTATAATCACAGCCGTATATATCCCCCCCCAAGCAGACACATCGATGGCTCTGAACGAACTTTATTTAACTCTCTGCAAACTGGAAACAATTTATCCGGAGGCTGCATTCATTGTAGCTGGGGATTTTAACAAGGCTAATCTGAAAACAAGACTCCCCAAATTTTATCAGCATATCGATTGCGCAACCAGGGGAGGAAAGACCTTGGACCATTGTTACTCTAACTTCCGCGACGCATATAAGGCCCTGCCCCGCCCCCCTTTCGGAAAAGCTGACCACGACTCCATTTTGTTGATCCCTGCCTACAGACAGAAACTAAAACAAGAGGCTCCCACGCTGAGGTCTGTCCAACGCTGGTCCGACCAAGCTGACTCCACACTCCAAGACTGCTTCCATCACGTGGACTGGGAGATGTTTCGTATTGCGTCAGATAACAACATTGACGAATACGCTGATTCGGTGTGCGAGTTCATTAGAACGTGCGTTGAAGATGTCGTTCCCATAGCAACGATTAAAACATTCCCTAACCAGAAACCGTGGATTGATGGCAGCATTCGTGTGAAACTGAAAGCGCGAACCACTGCTTTTAATCAGGGCAAGGTGTCTGGTAACATGACCGAATACAAACAGTGCAGCTATTCCCTCCGCAAGGCTATCAAACAAGCTAAGCGCCAGTACAGAGACAAAGTAGAATCTCAATTCAACGGCTCAGACACAAGAGGCATGTGGCAGGGTCTACAGTCAATCACGGACTACAGGAAGAAACCCAGCCCAGTCACGGACCAGGATGTCTTGCTCCCAGGCAGACTAAATAACTTTTTTGCCCGCTTTGAGGACAATACAGTGCCACTGACACGGCCTGCAACGAAAACATGCGGTCTCTCCTTCACTGCAGCCGAGGTGAGTAAGACATTTAAACGTGTTAACCCTCGCAAGGCTGCAGGCCCAGATGGCATCCCCAGCCGCGCCCTCAGAGCATGCGCAGACCAGCTGGCCGGTGTGTTTACGGACATATTCAATCAATCCCTATACCAGTCTGCTGTTCCCACATGCTTCAAGAGGGCCACCATTGTTCCTGTTCCCAAGAAAGCTAAGGTAACTGAGCTAAATGACTACCGCCCCGTAGCACTCACATCCGTCATCATGAAGTGCTTTGAGAGACTAGTCAAGGACCATATCACCTCCACCCTACCTGACACCCTAGACCCACTCCAATTTGCTTACCGCCCAAATAGGTCCACAGACGATGCAATCTCAACCACACTGCACACTGCCCTAACCCATCTGGACAAGAGGAATACCTATGTGAGAATGCTGTTCATCGACTACAGCTCGGCATTCAACACCATAGTACCCTCCAAGCTCGTCATCAAGCTCGAGACCCTGGGTCTCGACCCCGCCCTGTGCAACTGGGTACTGGACTTCCTGACGGGTCGCCCCCAGGTGGTGAGGGTAGGCAACAACATCTCCTCCCCGCTGATCCTCAACACTGGGGCCCCACAAGGTTGCGTTCTGAGCCCTCTCCTGTACTCCCTGTTCACCCACGACTGCGTGGCCACGCACGCCTCCAACTCAATCATCAAGTTTGCGGACGACACAACAGTGGTAGGCTTGATTACCAACAACGATGAGACGGCCTACAGGGAGGAGGTGAGGGCCCTCGGAGTGTGGTGTCAGGAAAACAACCTCACACTCAACGTCAACAAAACTAAGGAGATGATTGTGGACTTCAGGAAACAGCAGAGGGAACACCCCCCTATCCACATCGATGGAACAGTAGTGGAGAGGGTAGCAAGTTTTAAGTTCCTCGGCATACACATCACAGACAAACTGAATTGGTCCACTCACACAGACAGCATCGTGAAGAAGGCGCAGCAGCGCCTCTTCAACCTCAGGAGGCTGAAGAAATTCGGCTTGTCACCAAAAGCACTCACAAACTTCTACAGATGCACAATCGAGAGCATCCTGGCGGGCTGTATCACCGCCTGGTATGGCAACTGCACCGCCCTCAACCGTAAGGTTCTCCAGAGGGTAGTGAGGTCTGCACAACGCATCACCGGGGGCAAACTACCTGCCCTCCAGGACACCTACACCACCCGATGTCACAGGAAGGCCATAAAGATCATCAAGGACATCAACCACCCGAGCCACTGCCTGTTCACCCCGCTATCATCCAGAAGGCGAGGTCAGTACAGGTGCATCAAAGCTGGGACCGAGAGACTGAAAAACAGCTTCTATCTCAAGGCCATCAGACTGTTAAACAGCCACCACTAACACTGAGTGGCTGCTGCCAACACACTGACACTGACTCAACTCCAGCCACTTTAATAATGGGAATTGATGGGAAATTATGTAAATATATCACTAGCCACTTTAAACAATGCTACCTTATATAAATGTTACTTACCCTACATTATTCATCTCATATGCATACGTATATACTGTACTCTATATCATCGACGGTATCCTTATGTAATACATGTATCACTAGCCACTTTATACTATACTATGCCACTTTGTTTACATACTCATCTCATTTGTACATACTGTACCCGATACCATCTACTGTATCTTGCCTATACTGCTCTGTACCATCACTCATTCATATATCCTTATGTACATATTCTTTATCCCCTTACACTGTGTACAAGACAGTAGTTTTGGAATTGTTAGTTAGATTACTTGTTATTACTGCATTGTCGGAACTAGAAGCACAAGCATTTCGCTACACTCGCATTAACATCTGCTAACCATGTGTATGTGACAAATAAAATTTGATTTGATTTGATTTGATTTGGAATGTTGTCCCACTCCTCTTCAATGGCTGTGTGAAGTTGCTGGATATTGGTCGGAACTGGAACCCGCTGTCGTATACGTTGGTCCAGAGCACCCCAAACATGCTCAATGGGTGACATGTCTGCTGAGTATGCAGGCCATGGAAGAAGTGGGACATTTTCAGCTTCCAGGAATTGTGTACAGATCCATGCGACACGGGGACGTGTATTATCATGCTGAAACATGAGGTGATGGTGGCGGATGAATGGCACAACAATGGGCCTCAGAATCTCGTCACATTCAAATTGCCATCGACAAAATGCAATTGTGTTCATTGTCCGTAGCTTATGCCTGCTCATACCAATGTTGACATCAGCAAACCGCTCGCCCACACAATGTCATATGTTTACCAACGTCTACCATCTGCCTGGTACAGTTGAAATCAAGGTTCATCCGTGAAGGGCACACTTCTCCAGCGTGCCAGTGGCCATCGAAGGTGAGCATTTGCCCACTGAAGTCTGGTACGACGCCGAACTGCAGTCAGGTGTCCGGGTGGATGGATTATCTTGGCAAAGGAGAAATGCTCACTTACAGGGATGTAAACTATTTGTGCACAACATTTGAGAGAAATAAGCTTTTTATGAGGTTGGAACATTTCTGGGAGCTTGTATTTCACTTTACATGTTGAGTTTATATTTTTATTCAGTATATATAGCTATATTATACTTGAATGTAGTCAGATTTGTAGGCCCACTCTGTGAGTGCATCCCAAATGGCACCCTATTCCCTATATAGTGCACTACTTTTGACCAGAGACTAATGGGGTGTATATGGAATAGGGTGCCATTTGAGACATACTCTTTCTGCCACGTTGGCAGACCTGCAGGCAGCGCTGGTCTCGTGGAGATAGTAGTGGATGTTCTTAGTACAGACACACACACAGACATGAATGTACAGACACACACACAGACACGAATGTACAGACACACACACAGACATGAACCTACAGACATACACACAGACATGAATGTACAGACACACATACACAGACGTGAATGTACAGATACACACACACAGACATGAATGTACAGACACACACAAAGACGTGAATGTACAGACACACACACAGACTTGAATGCAGGTTTAGAAGCACGGTGCCAAGGAGTTTTTCCTAGCCACCGTGATTCTACACCTGCATTGCTTTCTGTTTGGGGTTTTAGGCTGGGTTTCTGTACAGCACTTTGAGATATCAGCTGATGTAAGAAGGGCTATATAAATACATTTGATTTGATTTGATGAATGTACGGACACATACAGACATGAATGTACAGACACACACACAGACATGAACGTACAGACACACACAGACATGAATGTACAGACACACACATAGACATGAATGTACAGACACACACACAGACATGAACGTACAGACACACACAGACATGAATGTACAGACACACACACAGACATGAATGTACAGACACACACACAGCTCTTCTACATGCACAGACAGCTATCCCCATAACATCCAGGGAAGTACCACGTCCACATGCATGTATTTACAGTATGCAGTACGCCTGCCTGCCTGCCTGCCTGCCTGCCTGCCTGCCTGCCTGCCTGCCTGCCTGCCTGCCTGCCGTAAGTATGACAGGACTTGTCCTTTCACGCACAGGTAATTGCTGTTTGATAGAGACTCAATCGCCCGTGCATGCCACGCATCCAGACGCACCGGAGGGAAGGAGAGGTGTGGTATGGAGCCACCGGGGCGGGGAGTGGGACAGTAAAACATGAGAATGCTTGTAGAGCAGAATTACAGTCTTGTATTTATGCAGTGATGTCACTGGTCTGTAAATCTCAGGAACACTCTAAGGTCTGTAAGGTATGATTATGGTTCTGGTGAGAGTGGGGCATGGGGCGGGTCTGGGTCCTGGACGAGGATGAGAAGTTGGCTGACCCTAAACCCTGTTATTACCTCCCTACCGCCCCATCTGGATTCACCAGGATTCCAGGTCACACAACAGATGTGCTGCAGAATTTTAGGGAGAGATAGTGTAGTGTTAACTGTAGTGTTAACTGTAGTGTTAACTGTAGTGTTAACAGTAGTGTTAACTGTAGTGTTAACTGTGGTGTTAACAGTAGTGTTAACTGTAGTGTTAACTGTAGTGTTAACAGTAGTGTTAACTGTAGTGTTAACTGTAGTGTTAACTGTAGTGTTAAATGTAGTGTTACAATTACACCTACAGGGCTAGGCTGCATGTTCAGCAAGCTCTACCGTAGGTCAGTATCATTTCTGTATTCCAATAAAACCTGTCGCCCGTCTGTTAAACACATGATCCTAGTAAATCATGATTATAATCAGGCAGGCAAAGGCAGCTCCTGTCCTCGTGGGCCTGATTATCTGCAGGACATTTTTGTTCTATTTCAGAGCAGCATTTTAAACCTGGGGCAACTCCATGAGCGATCATATTTCTGGCGATAAAAAGTGAAAAGCAGCAGACTCCAAGTACCAGAGTTGCCCTTCACTGATTGAGATCATAAACAGTCTACAATCGGTACCTATAATACAGTTTTAGTTGGGTTGTGTCTCTGGTTGTGTTTGGATAGAAGGGACACTGGCTACATCTCCTTAATGTCCAGCTCTAATGTACATCCTTTTCTCTCTGGAAGTGGATGGGCTGGGGGGGAAACAGTCACCTCCTAAGACTGTTTAATGGGACTGGGTCAGTCCAGACGGGACAGAGTGTGCGTGCGCGTGTGTGTGTTTGGCGGGACAAGGTCAGTCCATTCGGGACCGGGTGCAGCTGCCAGCTGCTGAAACCTCAGCCCACCCAGAGAGGCACGGCAGGACCATCACAGGGCCATCACATCCATGCACGTACCATCCCAAAAGACCACCACTTCAACAGTACAACACACAGAGGAGAAATACTGATTCCATGCTCTGCCTGTATTGCCTGAGTATCTGTGTCACGTGTGGAGGAAAGGAAGCAGGATTACATGCTTATAATCCCTTGTACTGTACAGTACACTACTTTTGACCAGGGTCCATAGGGAATAGGGTATCATTTGGAATGTACCCATGGTCTGGGAGAACAGTAATATATATTGATTTATTACTTAACTATGATATGACATCTATTCTTTTCATTGTGAATTAACTGTGCATTAATGTTTAGATAGCAGGTCAAGGATGTTTGAGAGGCCGGTACGACGGTAACCAGGGAAGACAGATTCCCTATAAACACCCTGAGATGAGATTAGCTAACTGGGTTTTCTGCCGACGTGAAGTGTTCTCAGAGGAACTGAGTTGAAGGGTCAACAGTTGAAGATGGTTACAGGCACAAGGCATTTCCTACCTGTCACTGTGTACCCACTGAATAGTCTAAATTGTATCTAGCATCATAGAAGGTGTCACGGCACTGATATGCAGCTGTGAACTCCCACTACTAGCCTTGTTCCACATCTACATGTGGTTTAGCTAACTGTACTGACAATCATCACCATGCTATACATACTACATCGCCCTTTGGTCACAGTTTGAGAGAGTGGGCTGTAATCTGTGACTGACAGGCAGTGTCCTGGCCATGCTGGTACAACAACCACTGTGTCAGTTTTATACAATCACACTACAGACTGGAACAGAAACTTGTTCTAGAAAGTAAAAAATATAAAATAGATAATTCCAAATGTCTGTAACTGAAGTTCCTCTTGGCGTGAACTTAAGTTGTGGCATGTTTTGTGTCTTGGTATAGAACACTGTCAATGTTCTAGTTAATTAACAACCTAAACAACAAGAGACAAGCCTTAATACGTCCAATGTCCTGAGATTAGTTTACCTCAGACAAAGAGGCTCCCCATGCTAACAACAGTCACAGTCTCTACTCTAGATTTTCCTTCAGTACTTATCTATTCGACATCATCGTGTTCTCAGAGCCGTGGCCCGGGGCCTCAACAAGGCATCTGACTGACAACCAGGATCCTTTCCCTCCTGCATATCAGTTGGTCGGATGGAGTGGTTAATACGGGTTCATGTATAGAATGACACACACACACACACACACACACACACACACACACACACACACACACCATAGAAGGGGTAGGTAGGGCAGGGGGAAATACATACTTTGTGGAAACTTGCTTTGTGTACAAACGCATTGTTATCTTAGAATGGGATCCTGATTCTGTCTGCATGGCGTCAGAGAAGAAACCATAGCCTGAAGCTACTGTCTGACAAGCGGCCTAACCCCCCCACTAGTGACGTCAGGAGCTGTAACCTGATCAACACAAAGAGGGCATGAGGTAAAACAGTGAGAAACCTCCCAAGAGCATCCTGGATCAGGTGTTGAGGGGGTTTAAGGTGCCAGGATATGATGAGATGGAAGGATGGAGAGACAGAGGGATGGAAAGATAGTCCTGGAGAGACAGGGCTGATGTCAGCCTATAGATAAACTTGTCAAGAAGGAGGTGATAATAGAATGGACTGTGCTCTGTTACATAAACTAAGGAGGAGAGGGAGGAGAGGTAGAAAGGCCTGTCTGTTGAAGGAAAAGAGCAGTACTGTAGATTGATTACCTGTCAGATCGTACCTACAGTAGGGAATAAGGTGTGATTTGGGATGCACCCCAGATCATTGCTAAGGCATGTGTTAGAGTGTATGTTAGAGTGTGAGTGAGAGAGTCTTATGTTCATACTGACCGTGACAATTCTGTGTGTTGTCTAGAAACCAGCTCCCCACTACTACAACACTTCCTACTGAAAGGAACCCTGTTTCATTGGGAGAAACACTGTGAAACTGTGACATTCTGAACATGATTAGAGGTGAGTTACATTCTATGGCTGTTATAAAGGGTACAGACTATTATAGGGTTGTTATATACGGGTACAGACTATTATAGGGTTGCTATATAAGGGTACAGACTTTTATAGGGTTGTTATACAGGGGTACAGACTATTATAGGGTTGTTATACAGGGGTACAGACTATTATAGGGTTGTTATACAGGGTTACAGACTATTATAGGGTTGTTATATACGGGTACAGACTATTATAGGGTTGTTATATACGGGTACAGATTTTTATAGGGTTGTTATACAGGGGTACAGACTATTATAGGGGTGTTAATTCAGAATCGGTGGGTCTCCCACGGGACGGTTGAGCTAAAGCAGGCTAATGCGATTAGCATGAGGATGCAGTAACAAGAACATTTCTCAGGACATAGACATATCTGATATTGGCAGAATTAGAATAGCTATTACAGTGAACGAATGCCATGCTATTGTTTGAGGAGAGTGCACAGTTATGGACTTGAAAAGTTATTAATAAACCAATTAGGTACATTTGGGCAGTCTTGATACAGAATTTTGAACAGAAATGCAATGGTTCATTGGATCTGTCTAAAACGTTGCTGCTGTCATCTAGTGGCCAAAATCTAAATTGCGCTTGGGCTGGAATAATACATTAAGGCCTTTGTATTTTCTTTTACCAGATCTAATGTGTTATATTCTTCCACATTCATTTCACATTTACACAAACTTCAAAGTGTTTCCCTTCAAATGGTATCAAGAATATGCATATCCTTGCTTCAATTCCTGAGCTACAGGCAGTTAGATTTGGGTATGTCATTTTAGGATAAAACATTTTTTTTAAAGGGGCGTATCCATAAGAGAACAGGGGTCCAAACTATTATTGGGTTATTATACAGGGCTGTTATACAGGGGTACAGAATATTATAGGGTTGTTATACAGGGGTATAGACTATTATAGGGTTGTTATACAGGGGTACAGACAATTATAGGGTTATTATACAGGGCTGCTATACAGGGGTACAGACTATTATAGGGTTGTTATACAGGGGTACAGACAATTATAGGGTTATTATACAGGGCTGCTATACAGGGGTACAGACTATTATAGGGTTGTTATACAGGGGTACAGACAATTATAGGGTTATTATACAGGGGTACAGACAAGTATATGGGTGTTATATAGGAGTTGTTATACAGGGGTACAGACTATTACAGGGGTTTTATATAGGAGTTGTTATTCAGGAGTACAGACTATTATATGATTGTTATACAGGAGTACAGACTATGATATGATTGTTATACAGGGGTACAGACTATTACAGGAGTTTTATATAGGAGTTGTTATACAGGGGTACAGACTATTATATGGCTGTTATATAGGAGTTGTTATACAGGGGTACAGACTATTATATGGGTGTTATATAGGAGTTGTTATACAGGGGTACAGACTATTATATGGGTGTTATATAGGAGTTGTTATACAGGGGTACAGACTATTATATGGCTGTTATATAGGAGTTGTTATACAGGGGTACAGACTATTATATGGCTGTTATATAGGAGTTGTTATACAGGGGTACATGCTATTATAGGGTTATTATTCAGGGGTGTTATTTTTTTAATAAATGTTTTATTTAACCTTTATTTAACTAGGCAAGTCGGTTAAGAACAAATTCCTATTTACAATGATGGCCTACTGGGGAACAGTGGGTTAACTGCCTTGTTTAGGGGCAGAACGACAGATTTATACACTGTCAGCTCGGGGATTTGTTACTGGCCCAATGCTCTAAACACTACGCTACCTGCCGCCCCATACAGGGGTATAGTCTATTCAAACCATTGACCCTTTAGTTCAGCGTCCCAACAGCTGCTCTGACACTGAGGGGAATACCAAGGAATAGTAGGGGTTAAAGATCTTATGCACACACTGGTAGAGGTCCCTGTACACCATCTTAGGTTACAGAGGAAGGAGCTACTGTACAGTAGAGAGCCATCTCAAGCGTGCCTCCTGTGGCAGTCAGGTCTCACACATGCACACACACACACGCACACACACACACACACACACACACACACACACACACACACACACACACACACACACACACACACACACACACACACACACACACACACACACAGCCTTTAAGTATTGCGTCTGCCTCTGTTCCCAAGGAGGCTATAAGAGTACCTGTAACCCGGTCTGAGTAATGCAGTGGGACCACTTATCATTCACTAAGCTCTCTTTCCCACAGTTTCAAATAAGTAACATCATTTCCTGCCAGTGTCATTCAGCACAGAGGCACATGATGCTGAATGACAACGTACCCTGGGAATATGTGACTAAGAACATCACTACGGTCTGAGATTCAATGGCTAAGAAACTATTTAGACATTAAACAACGAATGCTAGAATAAATACATGCCCCAAAGTATTCGGGATACTTGAGATCTAAGACTGAAAATAAATCAATTTGTTTCTATTCTACAAAATCAGGTTGTTTAAAATAAGAGGTAACACAAAATCACACTCTCAAACAATGATTAAGTGGAATATCTATCCAATGGGATAATATGTTATTGAATATGTCATACAGTCTATCCTTTAAATAGCGCATTTGATTTTTGACTAGGGAGTGAAGCTCAAATATAATTTACTATCCTGTCGATGGCAGGTTGATGAGCGGGATTGACTGTTAGAGAGACATGTTTGGTAAGGGACATATTTCCTGTCCAGGTGGTCTACCCTGTGAGAGAACATCTGGTGAATCTTCACTCAGTCTGTTGGTAGATCAGACCAGTGCTACGTCTCAAATGGCACGCTATTCCCTACTTAGTGCACTACTTTTGATGAGGGCCCATTGGGCTCTGAGCATATTAAGTGTACTATATAGGGAATAGGGAGCTATTTTGCTATTTGGGACATGGGCAAAAGTAGTGCACAATTTAGGGAATGGGGTGCCATTTGAGATTCCCCCCTGGTGTAGATATAACCATGTTTACTGTATCTTAATGATCTGCATTCAAAAATGTTTTCTTTCCACCTACAGGCCTCCTGCATTAATTTTAGGACTCAATTAAACTCCTGCAGTGAGGTTTTGAAATGCTGAGAGGAGAGTTGCATCACCCCAATTAGTTCTGTTTCAGATGGACTTTTTGATGGTGTGTTTGTGTGCAGCCAGAGAGTTTTGATGAACGTTTGAAAAGGAAGATTCAGTGATTATACCAAGGGATTTTAACATCCACTGTTCCCTGCCTGCCACCCCTTCACAGCGGTGCTTCCGCTTAGATGTCCAGGGTACATACCCACACACACACACACACACACACACACACACACACACACACACACACACACACACTCACACACCCACACACACACACACACACACACACACACACACACACTCCCACACACATACACACACACACACACACACACACACACACACACACACACACTCACACACCCACATACCCACACACACACATACACACACACACACACACACACACACACACACACACCCACATACCCACACACACACACCCACATACCCACACACACACACACACACACACACACACACACACACACACACACACACACACACACACACACACACACACACACACACACACACACACACACACACACACACACACACACACACAGAGCCAGGGTTTATAGGGAGAAGGGAGAGAGGGAACTAGCCAGGCAGATATGGAAAAAAGGAATGCCCAAGAGGTGCTGTTGAACAAAGGCTGTTTGGAAGATATGAGATACAGGAGACTATCAGATGTGGATATGAGCCTTGCGATAAGGCCTTCCCTCTATCAAGAGGACACTCACAGGGGCTGTGTCCCAAATTGCACCCTACTCCTTACATTGTGCGCTACTTTGGACCAAAGCACTATGGGACCTGGTCACTCACATGCACATGCACATACACACACTTACACACAAGCCACTATTCCTCTATTGCAGGTATTCCCAAACTGGTGTATGCGCAATGCCCCCAAAATGTTTTTCTTCGCATTTTCAAACATTTTCAGTTTTTTTCTCGCCTGAGTAGCCTCGTTTCACTGCCAAAAATAAAATGAAAGCATCTAGTGTTCAGCGAAACAACAACACTATGTCAAATACAGGTAGTCACATAATTAATATCCAATCACATTAACCGTTACTCTCTCGCGGGAATTCCACTAACAGTCCGTATGTGGCAACACTCCTTCCGTGCATGCTCTTCAACCGATTTCTGCCCGCACCCTCCCACCCGACTAGCATCACTACCCTAGACAGTTCTGACCTAGAATATGTGGAAAACTACAAATACCTAGGTATCTGTTTAGACTGTAAACTCTCCTTCCAGACTCACATTAAGCCTCTCCAATCCAAAGCCTCCTTCACTCATGCTGCCAAACATACCCTCGTAAAACGGACTATCCTACCAATCCTTGACTTCGGTGATGTCATTTACAAAATAGCCCCCAACAATACTCAGCAGACTGGATGCAGTCTATCACAGTGCCATCCGTTTTATCACCAAAGCCCCATATACTACCCACCACTGCGACCTCTATGCTCCAGTTGGCTGGCCCTCACTACATATCCGTCGCCAAACCCACTGGCTCCAGGTCATTTATAAGTCTTTGTATATTGCACTGGTCACCCCCAAAGCCAATACTTCCTTTGGCCGCCTCTCCTTCCAGTTCTGTGCTGCCAATGACTGGAACGAATTGCAAGCTGGAGCTGGAGTCATATCTCCCTCTCTAGGTTTAAGCATCAGCTGTCAGAGCAGCTTACCGATCACTGTACCTGTATACAGCCCATATGTAAATAGCACACCCAACTACCTCATCCCCATATTATTACTTACCCTCGTGCTCCTTTGCACCCCAGTATCTCTACTTGCACATCATCATCTGCACATCTATCACTCCAGTATTAATGCTAAATTGTAATTATTTCACCTCTATAGCCTATTTATTGCCTTACCTCCCTACTCTTCCACATTTTGCACACACTGTACATAGATCTTTCTATTTCAATTGTATTTACTGTACGTTTGTTTATGTGTAACTCTGTGTTGTTGTTTTTGTCGCACTGCTATGCTTTATCTTGGCCAGGTCGCAGTTGTAAATGAGAACTTGTTCTCAACTGGCCTACTTGGTTGAATCAAGGTAAAAAATAACAAGTATGTAGCCAAACGTAGCTGCTGCTCATTCCGTTTGCTAGAAAATTGATTAATGGTTCAAAAAAGTAGGGCCCGCGTCCATAGAGACAGATACCAGCTCTACTACCAGCGGTACTACACCTGCACATGTCGACGACACAAGTTGTTCTGCTTCCATGAGCACATCCAATGCTAGCATCAGTAATTCTACATTTGTTGTTAGCCCAGCTAGCATGGACACTGACAGTTGTGAATCTGATGCAGCCGAAGAGCTACTGCCCCATTACCCGGAAAACCACCGAACAACAGACAGAGACGTTGGACCATCGAAGAGATGCAAATATGATGAGAACTACATTGATTTGGGGTTTACTTATAATGGGAGTAGTGCCTTTCCTCAGCCGCAGTATGTTATATGTGCGAAAGTACTATCTCACAACTCAATGAAACCATCACTCTTGCGCTTACATTTAGAAAAATAAAACATGCCAATTTGAAAAATAAGCCATGGGAGTTTTTTGAGTGAGAATTATGATGACTTTCGAGTAGTAAGACGTATAAAAGCAACAGATACCATTAATAAGAAGCGTCTTATATGGTGAACTACCGAGTGGCTAGGACAGGCAAGCCCCATACTATTGTGAAGGACTTCATTCTTCCTGCTGCCACAGATATGGCTGGGACAATGCTGGGGGAAAATACCCCCAAAAACTATACAGACAATATCTCCATCAAACAACACTGTTTCACGACGCATCAGTGACATGGCAGGAGATGTTTTGAAACAATTACTGCATCACATACAAGCCAGTGAATTATATGCGTTACAGCTGGATGAGTAAACAGACGTAGCGGGCCTGGCACAGCTCCTGGTATATGTCCGTTACGTTTATGGGAGGTCAATTAAGGAAGACATCCTCTTCTGCAAACCACTGGAAACCAGGACAACAGGAGAGGATATTTTTAACTGGACAGCTTTGTGACATCAAATGGACTTTGGTGGTCAAGATGTGTATCTGTACTAATGGTGCAAAGCCATGACAGGTAGACATAGTGGAGTGGTAACGTGCGTGCAAGCAGTTACTTCCAACGTCACTTGGGGACACTGCAGCATTTACCGAGAGGCTCTTGCTGCCAAGGGAATGCCTGACAGCTTGAAAGACGTTTTGGACACTACAGTGAAAATGGTTAACTTTGTTAAAGCAAGGCCCCTGAACTCTCGTGTATTTTCTGCACTATGCAGCGACCATGTAACGCTTTTACAACATACAGAAGTGTGCTGACTATCAAGGGGCAAAATATTGTCAATATTTTAAAAATTGAGAGACGACCTTAAAGATTTCTTTACTGACCATAATGTTCACTTGTTTGACCGCTTGCATGATGACGAGTTTATCACACGACTTGCCTATCTGGGTGAATGATCTGAATCTAGGATTACAGGGCCTCTCTTCAACTATATTCAATGTGCAGGACAAAATTGAGGCTATGATTAAGAAGTTGGAGCTCTTCTCTGTCTGCATTAACAAGAACAACACACAGGTCTTTCTATCATTGTATGATTTTTTGTGTGCAAATGAACTCAAGCTTACATACAATGTTAAATGTGATATAGCGAAGGACGTGAGTGAGTTGGGTGCGCAATTACGCAGGTACTTTCCCGAAACGGATGACACAAACAACTGGATTCGTTATCCCTTTCATGCCCTGCCTCCAGTCCACTTACCGATAAAGCCTCATCTAAATTACAACAACCGGTTCTGTGAAAATTGAATTTAAATCAGAAGCCACTGCCAGATTTTGCTCAGAGTATCCTGCCTTGGCAAATCGCGTTGTTAAGACACTGATGCCCTTTGCAACCAGGTACCTATGTGAGAGTGGATTCTCGGCCCTCACTAGCATGAAAACTAAATACAGTCACAGACCGTGTGTGGAAAATGATTTAAAACAGATTCTCTCCAATACAACCTAACATTGCAGAGTTATGTGCATCCTTTCAAGCACACCCTTCTCATTAACCTGTGGGGAGTTATTCACAATTTTTTGATGAATAAATAAATACGTTTTATATGTAAGATGGCTAAATGAAGAGCAAAATTATTGATTATTATTATTTGTGCCCTGGTCCTATAAGAGCTCTTTGTCACTTCCCACAAGCCGGGTTGTGACAAAAACTCACACTCATTCTTATGTTTAATAAATGTATGGTATAGTGTGTGTGTGGCAGGCTTACAATGATGGCAAAAAACAACACGTGAGAGTGTGCTGACCCTGGTGCTAGAGGGGGTTGTTGGGGAATAATCAGAATTGGTTGGTAACATAGGTAAGATGTTTTATATTCATCATATGTTTGTAAGTTACTTCTCATCAGAATGTGTTTGTATAATACTGTGGCGGGGTTGCAGTATCTGTTCTATGTCAAGACTAAGTTGCTTGGGCCGGAGAGAGGGGAGAGGTCAAGCGTGTATCTCTTGGCTCCACAATGTCTGTGTGCCAGTCAGTGTGTCTCTGTGATCTTGTCAAGATAGGATGGATTTGATATATGCCTGTTGATATGGAGGATTGGTTTATGGTTCTGAGTTTGAGAAAATAACATAGTTTAGGAGACAAAGCTGAACGATGAATTATGCCGATGCTGTCTTATCCTGTGTGTGTCTTTGCTATAAAGGAACTAAGTTGAAATGTGGAAGGGACTCTCAGAGAATTAATTGATAGACACTGAATTGATCTGAGAGTCACAGGGTTGTGATAGAGCTCATATAATTAAAGATGGACTTTGATAACTAACTCTGACGTGTGTGTGGTTTGCTCTCATGATTTGGTAAATAGAGGAAATTTCCACGACAGGGTACGCAGCTGGAGGTTGAATGTTTGAAGGGGAACGGGACTATAAAAAGTTTGGGAATCACGGCCCTCTTGGTTTCATTCAGCTGGTACTACATAATTTCTGTACTTCAAGTTTACCTGTATCCGTCAGCATAGTACCACATAAATCATTAATTATACCAATGATTTTTTATTTCATACGTTTTTTTAAAGTTTAGAGTTTTCTGTTCATCTAAAGGATACAATGAACCAATACATCAATACAAAACCACATCCAACCGATGGGAGCCTGCTTCTATTGGTCAAGTCATGAATTCCCTTTGCCTGAGGTGTATAGGTGTGTGTGTGTGTGTGAACCTTTCGAAGGTCCCCTGATCTATCTGTTCTAGATGTTTCATGAATTCCCTTTGCCTGAGGTGTATAGGTGTGTGTGTGAACCTTTCGAAGGTCCCCTGATCTATCTGTTCTAGATGTTTCATGAATTCCCTTTGCCTGAGGTGTATAGGTGTGTGTGTGTGTGTGTGTGTGTGTGTGTGTGTGTGTGTGTGTGTGTGTGTGAACCTTTCGAAGGTCCCCTGATATATCTGTTCTAGATATTTCATGAATTCCCTTTGCCTGAGGTGTATAGGTGTGTGTGTGTGAACCTTTCGAAGGTCCCCTGATCTATCTGTTCTAGATGTTTCATGAATTCCCTTTGCCTGAGGTGTGTAGGTGTGTGTGTGTGAACCTTTCGAAGGTCCCCTGATCTGTTCTAGATGTTTCATGAATGCTATTAAAGTGTAAATGTACCTTTTTACACAACATCTCAACTGTCTCCTTTGCGAACAAGCAAAATGAAATAACAACACGTCTGCTAACATTGTTGTCTTAACATAATCTGCCAGAGGTGACAGGACAGGAGCAATCTTTTTTTTCTTACTCTCACGTTGTGAAAAATAAATTACCCAGATGGCATCCTATTTCCTATAAAGTGAACTACTCTGGTCGAAAGTAGTGCCCTACATAGGGAATAGGGTGCCATTTGAGATGCAAGCCTAGTCTATTCAAGAGCGATATTAACACTTTCCTCAGCTGGTAACTATTATCCTGTCCTCCAGGCGAGAGGTTTGAAAGGTCAAAGGTGAAAAGTGAAGGGCCATCTTACCGTCGTCCAGGTCAGGTATGATGGTGACCCTGGCAGTGTGGTACTCCTGTCTCAGACGGCCTCCCATGGGCATACTGAGGGTAACGTTGAAGCTCTCCTCCTCTTCATACAGAGAGTCATCTATGATCACCACACGACAGGAACTCTCTGTCTCGCCCTTATCGAAGCGCAGGACACTGTTGTGTTCCTCAGGTCTGGATATGTAGTCAGAGTAGGACAGGACTGTAGAGGGGATGGTCCCTGTAGCTGTGGCTGTAGGAGAGAGGAAAGGAGAGAGGAATGAGAAGAGAGGGAGGTGTGTGTGTGTGTGTGTGTGTGTGTGTGTGTGTGTGTGTGTGTGTGTGTGTGTGTGTGTGTGTGTGTGTGTGTGTGTGTGTGTGTGCGTGCGTGCGTGCGTGCGTGTGTGTGTGTGGACTGTACCTTGCTGTGTGTAGCAGATGACCATGAGTTCCTGTGTGACGTCACCACTCCTGCGCACTGGGATCAGCAGCTCCCCGATGTCCTCCTCTATAGAGTAGACTGCAGACTGGATAAACACTGTCGACTCTGGGGAGGGGAGAGAGAGAGAGAGAGAGGGGGACAGAGAGAGAGAGAGAGTGAGAGAGAGAGAGAGTGAGCGAGAGAGAGAGAGAGAGAGAGAGAGAGAGGGGGACAGAGAGAGAGAGAGAGTGAGCGAGAGAGAGAGAGAGAGCGAGAGAGAGAGAGAGAGAGAGAGAGAGAGAGAGGGGTGGGGACAGAGCGAGAGAGAGAGAGAGAGAGAGAGAGAAAGAGGGGTGGGGACAGAGCGAGAGAGAGAGAGAGAGAGAGGGGGGGACAGAGAGAGAGAGAGAGATAAACCATCACATCCTTCTCACTGTGTACATACTTATTTCATTAATACAGAAGTTATGCGGATGAGAAGAGGGTACAACAACGTGTTGAATATTTCTGTCCATTACAATATGTTGCTGCTGGTGCTCTGGTCCAGGCTCCTCCCTGAGGACAGAGGTGAACTGAGGCAGAAGACATAGTCTGCGTCGCAAATGGCACCCTATTTCCTATATACAGTAGTCCATCCATCCTTTTGACCAGAGCCCTATGTAGGGCACTATATTGGGAATAGGGCATCATTTGGGATCCATCCAGAGGATATGATGACTAACATCAGTGGTTGACACAGACAACTACCCAGAAGCCTCTCTGATTTGACAGCTGACGCACAGGGACCAATATACATTTAGTGAATTGTTCATAGGAAAATTCCAGCTTCCGTACTGTAGACTTTGAATGTGAAGAAGAACCATTTTGATTTATTTAACTAGGCAAGTCAGTTAAGAACAAATTCTTATTTTCAATGACGGCCTAGGAACAGTGGGTTCAGGGGCAGAACAACAGATTTGTTCCTTGTCAGCTCGGGGATTTGAACTTGCACTAGTAGTCCAACACTCTAACCACTAGGCTACCCTGCCGCCCAGTTAAAGTGGGCCGAGATAATAAACCTGACGTGTCTTGATTCTGTTAGCAAGCAGAGACCTGCTCAAACCATTGGTCTTTTTTAAAAGTTTGTGTTAGTCACTCCCCCTGTCCTGTCCTGTCCTTTCCTCTCCTTATCTCCTCTCCTCCTTTACTCTGCATAGCGAGACTGTGTCTAAGTTACTAGACCTGAGTTACATCCCAGAGACCTACACTAAGAAGTACCTACCCCACATAGACAAGTTTCCAATATTCTCTCTATCACTGTTATGCTTCTTCTTAAAACCTATTCTTTACTCTAATTGTGAATCTGGTCATCTGTGCTAATAAGGTGACAGTGTGCCAGCAGGGCCTGAACTCCCACAACCCCCAACAGTCCCACCTGACCAATTACTGTCTGACCAGGACACTGGACCAATGGCTCCCTGCCCTTCCCAGCCTGGTCTTGACTAAATAAGTAGATGTTCTACCTCCTACTCAGGCTAGCATACAAGCTTATAGCCCTTAATAGCAGCTCCTACCAAGGCTCATACCAAGGCTGACAGGCCTTCATGTGGAGAGCTTCTCCTCTCTCTCTCTCTCTCTCTCTCTCTCTCTCTGACTTAATTTGAACTCTTCTGATAGTTGAAGAGATTCACATTTAAAGGAGCTGCTAGAACCTGGGTCAGTTGTAATGTTGTGGTAATGTAAGTCCCAAAATGGCACCCTATTCCATATGTAGAGCACTCATTTTTACCTGGGCCCGTAGGGCTCTCGTCAAAGTAGTGCACTAAAAAGGGAATAGGGTGCCATTTGAGACACAGATGTATTCTGAGAAGCTGGGAAATCATGGAAATCTAAAATAGCATGTTGATATGTTAATGTGTAAATATACATGTTTGTGGTCATGAAGCAAAACTATATGTTAATGTGTAACGGCCAAATCATAATATTGATATTACAGCTGCACCATCGAGAGCATCCTGACTGGTTGCATCACTGCCTGGTATGGCAACTACTCAGCTTCCGACCGCAAGGCTCTACAGAGTGTAGTGCGTACGGCCCAGTACATCACTGGGACCAAGCTTCCTGCCATCCAGGACCTCTATACCAGGCGGTGTCAGAGGAAGGCCCTAAAAATTGTCAAAGACTCCAGCCACCTTAGTCATATACAGTAGTTCTCTCTGCTACCGCACGGCAAGCGGTACCGGAGCGCCAAGTCTAGGTCCAAGAGGCTTCCAAATAGCTTCTACCCCCAAGTAATACGATTCCTGAACATCTAATCAAATGGCTACCCAGACAATTTGCATTGTCCCCCCACCTCCACTTTTACTCTGCTGCTACTCTCTGTTTATTATCTATGCATAGTCACTTTAATAACTATACCTACATGCACATATTACCTCAATTACCTCGACTAACCTGTGCCCCCGCACATTGACTCTGTACCGGTACCCCTTGTATATTGCCTCGCTGTTATTATTTTACTGCTGCTCTTTAATGATTTGTTACTTTAATTTCTTATTGTCACGACTTTCGCCGAAATTGGTTCCTCTCCTGGTTCGGGCGGCATTTTGGAGGTCAGCGTCGCCGGTCTTCTAGCCATCATTGATTTTTCATTTTCCATTTGTTTTGTCTTGTCTTCCCACACACCTGGTTTCAATTCCATCATTACATGTTGTGTATTTAACCCTCTGCTCCCCCCATGTCCTTGTCTGGAATTGTTTATTGTAAGTGCTTGAGCACGTTATGTCTGGTGTGCGACGGGTTTTGTACCCCTTGTATTGATTGTTCTGTTTACGGTGATTTTAATTATTAAACTGACTGTAACAGAGTTTTTGTTCTCCTGAGCCTGACTTCTCTGCCGCCAGTACGCACTCATTACACTTATATATATAAAAAACATTTTTTACTTTTCTATATTAGTGTATCATTTATTTTATTTGTTATTTTTTCTCCATCTAAAAATAAGTTTTCTTTAAAAAGTATATATATATATATATTTTTTTTTGTTTAGGTATTTTTTTCCTAAAACTGCATTGTTGGTTAAGGGCTTGTAAGTAAGGATTTCACTGCCACGTGTTGTATTTGGCACATGTGACTAATACAATTTGACTTGACTTGATAGCGGCATGTTATCTTAATTTCCCTCAAGGGACTAGTGTTTTGTGAGACAAACAATACCATCCTCCATACATTTTAACCAATGTAAGTTGTTGACAGAATATTCCTCCTCTCACACAGGGGGACCCCAGAGGGGGAAGTAGAGGAGAGGCATCATTTATATGTACATTATGCAAGAGCTCCCTTCCTCAGACTTCCAACTACAGTATCACAGGGGAACGAACGGCTTAGCTGCTGTTTTTAAAAACCTTGTTTGTCTGAACTGTATTTAGATACTTTGACTACTGTACGTCCCTAATATCACCCTATTCCCTATGTTGTGGGAATATGGTGCCATTTGGGACACAACCGATGTGTAAACAACATGAGAAGCCTGGGAAGTCTCCAGTCTAGTGTTCTCCATCCATACCCTGGGTCTGACCCTAACCTTGGGATTCTCCATACCCAATTAACTATATTTATTTATTTAACCATGTTAATTTACCTTTCTGGAGGAAACAACTTCCCATATGGACTATTGTTACAGTGTTACTGATCACTAAATCTAACCTGGGGTTACAGAACTCCGGTAACTGTTCCAAAATTCCCAGGCTCTGGAGCCAGGCCAGGGATTGATAAGGGGCAGAGAGCAGCTTCACTAACAGAGAGCAGCTTCACTAACAGAGAGCAGCTTCACTAACAGAGAGCAGCTTCACTAACAGAGAGCAGCTTAACTAACAGAGAGCAGCTTCACTAACAAAGAGCAGCTTCACTAACAAAGAGCAGCTTCACTAACAGAGAGCAGCTTAACTAACAAAGTGTAGCTTCACTAACAAAGAGCAGCTTCACTAACAAGGAGCAGCTTAACTAACAGAGAGCAGCTTCACTAACAAAGAGCAGCTTCACTAACAGAGAGCAGCTTCACTAACAAGGAGCAGCTTAACTAACAAAGTGTAGCTTAACTAACAAAGAGCAGCTTCACTAACAAGGAGCAGCTTAACTAACAGAGAGCAGCTTCACTAACAAAGAGCAGCTTCACTAACAAGGAGCAGCTTAACTAACAGAGAGCTGCTTCACTAACAGAGAGCAGCTTCACTAACAGAGAGCAGCTTCACTAACAAAGAGCAGCTTAACTAACAGAGAGAAGCTTCACTAACAAAGAGCAGCTTCACTAACAAAGAGCAGCTTCACTAACAAGGAGCAGCTTAACTAACAAAGTGTAGCTTTACTAACAAAGAGCAGCTTCACTAACAGAGAGCAGCTTCACTTACAGAGAGCAGCTTCACATACAGAGAGCAGCTTCACTAACAGAGAGCAGCTTAACTAACAGAGAGCAGCTTCACTAACAGAGAGCAGCTTCGCGTACAGAGAGCAGCTTCATGTACAGAGAGTAGCTTCACGTACAGAGAGCAGCTTCACGTACAGAGAGCAGCTTCACTAACAGAGTGCAGCTTCACTAACAAAGAGCAGCTTCACTAACAGAGAGCAGCTTCACATACAGATAGCAGCTTCACTAACAGAGAGCAGCTTCACTAACAAAGAGCAGCTTAACTAACAGAGAGCAGCTTCACGTACAGAGAGCAGCTTCACTAACAGAGAGCAGCTTCACTAACAAAGAGCAGCTTCACTAACAGAGAGCAGCTTCACTAACAGAGAGCAGCTTCACTAACAGAGAGCAGCTTCACATACAGAGAGCAGCTTCACTAACAGAGAGCAGCTTCACGTACAGAGAGCAGCTTCACTAACAGAGAGCAGCTTCACTAACAAAGAGCAGCTTCACTAACAGAGAGCAGCTTCACTAACATAGAGCAGTTTCACTAACAGAGTGCAGCTTCACTAACAGAGAGCAGCTTCACTAACAGAGAGCAGCTTCACTAACAGAGAGCAGCTTCACTAACAAAGAGCAGCTTCACTAACAGAGAGCAGCTTCACTAACATAGAGCAGTTTCACTAACAGAGTGCAGCTTCACTAACAGAGAGCAGCTTCACTAACAGAGAGCAGCTTCACTAACAGAGAGCAGCTTCACTAACAGAGAGCACCTTCACTAACAGAGAGCAGCTTCACTAACAGAGAGCACCTTCACTAACAGAGTGCAGCTTCACTAACAGAGAGCAGCTTCACTAACAGAGAGCAGCTTCACTAATGAGGCTGACGAAGGTATTAGGTATTTTATTAGGATCCCCATTAGCTGTTGCAAAAGCAGCAGCTACTCTTCCTGGGATCCACACAAAACATGAAACATTACATAATACAGAACATTTATAGACAAGAACAGCTCAAGGACAGAACTACATAAATTTGTTTTTGTAAAGGAACAATACAGTACATTCGCACAAAATATCTAGGTCAAATAGGGGAGAGGCGTTGTGCCATGAGGTGTTGCTTTATCTGTTTTTTGAAACCAGGTTTGCTGTTTATTTGAGCAATATGAGATGGGATGGAGTTCCATGCAATAATGGCTTTATATAATACTGTACACTTTCTTGAATTTGTTCTGGATTTGGGGACTGTGAAAAGACCTCTGGTGGCATGTCTGGTGGGGTAAGTGTGTGTGTCAGAGCTTTGTGTATGTTGACTAGGTAAACAATTTGGGATTTTCAACACATTAATGTTCCTTATAAAAAGAAGAAGTGATGCAGTCAGTCTCTCCTCAACTCCTAGCCGAGAGAGACTGGCATGCATAGTATTTATATCAGTCCTCTGATTACAATGAAGGTCCATGTTTTGTTATACACTGACCTGGATGTTCTCACCCACCTACTATACAACCCTGCCTCTCCCATAGAGATAACCTCAGACCAATCATCTCTGCTAAGACTGATGAATAACCTACCTGTAGTAATGACTTATCAACCATTAGTCATTTGAAAACAACACTGTTAAGACTGTTAAAACAAGCTACTCTGGGTCATGGACCTGTAGTACATACCATCAGCTGGGTCGAGGATCTCCACAGTGGCTGTGTCAGGGAACTCCAGGGCAGCCATGACAGGTTCTGACAGAACAATCTGGAAGGTCTCAGACTGCTCGTACACTCCATCCTGCAGGATCCTCACCCTCCATGTGGCCGTGGTCTGACCTGGGTTAAACTGGACCTGCTTCTGGGCTTTACCACGGAAGTCCTTATCCTTCTCCGCCGTACCATCTCTGGTGCTGATGCCTGGGCAAGGAGGGAGGAGAGGAGAGAGGGGGCATAGAGGAAGAGGAAATGATTACATGTACTGTACACAAAACATTTGTTCTTACAATGTGGCATTCAACAAGATAAGATCAGAAGGCAGCATCCAGATATAAGAACCGGTCAATAACAGAGCCCAGTCAGAGATGGGTCAGAGAAGCAGTCAGTGTTAGATGAAGTTGTGATGTGTCAGCTAGCAGATGGCCCTGACGTGGACCAGGAGGAGGGGGTGGTAATCAAGACGTCACTCTCGATCTGGCCCCTAGTGGTCTGACTGAACACAGAGGACACTGTAATACACATTCCTAGGCCAGCAGCATACCACCCTGCATACCAGTGCTGGGTTGCTTCTGAAGCTAAGCAGCGTTGGTCCTGGTCAGTTCCTGGATGGGAGACCAGATGCTGCTGGAAGTGGTGTTGGAGGGCCAGTAGGAGGCACTCTTTCCACTGGTCTAAAAAATATCCCAATGCCCAGGGCAGTGATTGGGGTGCCCTGTGTAGGGTGCTGTCTTTCGGATGGGATGTTAAACGGGTGTCCTGACTCTCTGAGGTCATTAAAGATCCCGTGGCACTTATCGTAAGAGTAGGGGTGTTAACCCCGGTGTCCTGGCAAAAAATTCCCAATCTGGCCCTCAAACCATCACGGTCACCTAATACTCCCCAGTTTACAATTGGCTCATTCATCCCCTGTAACTATTCCCCAGGTTGTTGCTGTAAATAAGGGTAAAGTGGGTAAAGCAGAATCAACTTAAAACAAGGTTGTCTATGCAGGTAGTGTAGAAGTATTGGTAGATTGACATTGTTGGTCTACTGAGTCTAGCCTGCCCAGCTTGCTGGTGGTAGTTTGTGCCAGTGCTGTTTGATCAGACCTGCTGTCACTGAGGGCTGGTGATGATGGCAGGACTCCTTCTGTTCAGCTAGCTACAGAACCAGCTAGCTACACAACCAGCTAGCTACACAACCAGCTAGCTACACAACCAGCTAGCTACACAACCAGCTAGCTTCACTGGCTGGCTCACTCTGAGATAGACCAACACAAATATGAATTATTTAATTCATTAATAATAATAATAACAACAAACAAACACATAAAGTAAGAAGCTAGATAAAGATAAAAGAGCAAGAGAGAGAGAGAGAAAGAGAGAAGATAACACTAAAGAGCTTCAACGGTGCACAGATGGAGGAGGAAATGTATGAGTTGGGGAATTGGACCAAAATTACCATTTCATTCTTTGAAGTGAGCTTTGATATGCCTACACCAAGAAGGGAAATGAGCCCTGTACGTGTTCATGGGGCTGCTACAGTTCTTGCTGACATGTGTTCATAGATAACATGGATGAGCTCAACAGAGCCGGAATATATATCACCTGTCTTCAAAGAGCAGGCAGAGAAGCAGCTCCCTAACTCTGTCTACATCCCAAATGAGACCCTATCCCCTACATAATGCACTACTTTTTACCAGAGCCCTATTTGGGTTCTGGTTAAAAGTAGTGCACTATATAGGGAATAGGATGCTATCTGGGACGCACACTCTGTCTCTCTCACAGCAGAAGGAGGACTACAGCTCCCTGATCCCAGAAGCAGCTCTGAGGCCTAGCAGCAGGCCTGGGTTTAAATACTATGACATTTTTGCTTTAGCCTATATAGCAGCAGGCTAGCTCTACATAGCTGCTATACTAGCACCTCCCCTGATGCACACAACTTTACCAAATGCCTCACAACGTCCAATAAAGAACCAGGCATCCAGTTGAAAGTAGTGCGCTATATAGGGAATAGGGTGCCATTTCAGATGTATCCTAGGTCTTGTGATCAGGGCTGGCTCTGGCAGGCCAGCAAGCAGGGCTGGGATGGAGCAGATATCCTCTGTCTCCTCACTGTGTGAAGCACTGGCCTGAGATCAGTCAGCATGTCATCTCAGTACCAAGGCAGATGGGTAGTGGGTCTGTCAGACTGATCTGATGCCTGTGAGTCTGGTTCATCTGAAGGCTTGGCTTTCTCTTTCCATCTCCCTTCATCCTTTGAGGTTTGTGATCCATTAAACACATTGAGGAGCAGAAAGGACTGCCAGTGTGCGGTGTGTGCTTCTAGAGGTTTTCTGTGTCCCTAATGACACCATATTCCTTCTATAGTGGCCTACCATAGGTCTCTGGTTAAAAGTAGTGCATTACCTAGGGAAGAGGTGTGCCATTTGGGATGTAGACCCACATTTCTCCTGTTCTGTCCTGTTCTTACCTCCTATAAGCACACAGCTGGAGAGCCAGAACATTTCACTGATGCAATGATGTTCGTTTGAGAAATATATCCATGTACTCTCAAATATTAATATCTTCAATATTTTTTAAAAACAGCTTCAGAAGTTTCCACAGTATGGAATTGAGTTATTTATCGTCGTAATCAGAAATGCTAATCAGTCAACCCATTAGAAGCGGGATAGAACCCTCTTCGTTGTGTTCTTCAAGAACAGTTCCTTAACTTGAATTATCTCTTGAAGAGGGCAGACCATTGAGATAGTCTAATGGTCATATTATCTGCATATTATCTGCATATTATCTGCATACTCCCCTGAGAGAGAGCGAGATAATTAGCTAGCAGAGACACAGGGCTGCTTCCCAATTGATACCCTATTCCCTATGTAGTGCTGTACTTTAGTCCAGAGCCCTGTGGCCAACAATGGGCCCTGGTCAAAAGTAGTGCACTATATAGAGAATATTTCAGGCCATTTGGGATGCACACAGGAACAACGCACAACAGCCTCAACACTAGCAAATACACAGTGAGACACAGCTAGGGACAACTCAATACACCCGACCCATCTGATCTGACCTCAGACTTCAGCTATTCAAACTAGCACAGCTTTATTGACATCCCGAACGTATTAGGATTCTGGACAAAAACAATGAAAACAATACCAGTGGTGCCAGTAGTAGTCAGCCATAAAACCTTTGTTATAAACCCTGTGTATAAAATGAGTGTTATAAAACTAAGGTTTAATGTTGTTATAAACCCTGTGTATAAACTTTGTGTTATAAAACTAAGGTTTACTGTTGTTACAAACCCTGTGTATAAACTTTGTGTTATAAACTAAGGTTTACTGTTGTTTTAAAGTTTACTGTTGTTACAAACCCTGTGTATAAACTTTGTGTTATAAAACTAAGGTTTACTGTTGTTACAAACCCTGTGTATAAACTTTGTGTTATAAACTAAGGTTTACTGTTGTTTTAAAGTTTACTGTTGTTACAAACCCTGTGTATAAACTTTGTGTTATAAACTAAGGTTTACTGTTGTTTTAAAGTTTACTGTTGTTACAAACCCTGTGTATAAACTTTGTGTTATAAAATGAAAGTTTACTGTTGTTTTAAACCCTGTGTATAAACGTTGTGTTATAAAACTAAGGTTTACTGTTGTTTTAAATCCTGTGTATGAACGTTGTGTTATAAAACTAAGGTTTACTGTTGTTTTAAACCCTGTGTATAAACGTTGTGTTATAAACTAAGGTTTACTGTTGTTTTAAGGTTTACTGTTGTTTTAAACCCTGTGTATAAACGTTGTGTTATAAAACTAAGGTTTACTGTTGTTTTAAACCCTGTGTATAAACGTTGTGTTATAAAACTAAGGTTTACTGTTGTTTTAAACCCTGTGTATAAACGTTGTGTTATAAAACTAAGGTTTACTGTCCCATCATTTGTTGCACTGGGTTTACTTCAGTCCAGGACAGTAAAATTTAAGGAATGTTCACAGAGAGAGGCGTCTAACTCGGCGACAGCGGGCGTCTTTCTGATGACCACCAACTCTGCGTAACCTCTCCCATGAGCCCTTGCTGTCCCCAGGAGGGTTGGCTAAAAGGGTAAATCCTGCCCTGAGAAGAGGGGTCAGGGAAGAAAGGTTGTGACCTGTATGACCCTGAGGTTGTCTGTCCCTCCCCTGCTCTGTCTGAGTCAAGAGATTGACCCCCCGCTATTTTTGGTGTGCATCCCAAATGGCACTCTTCTATTTGTTCTCCAAGGCTATGTCCCAAATGGCATATAGAGTGCACTACTTTTGTCAGGACATCCATTAACATCCCTTTCCTTTAGAAAATGTGTGAATTGGACCAGGAGTGACAGTTGGCTAACTCAGCCATCTGCTACATGAACATGAAAGGCTGAAAAGCTGTGGAGCTTCCCTGGAGGGATAGAGCCAAGGATGTCATGATGATGTCTATGGATGTCCTGACTCTAATGGGAATAGAGTGCCATTTGGGATCAATGTGTATAAGGATGTGTATAATAAGGTAGTTTGACTCACTGACGAAGGATGTCTCTCCCAGGTATCCTCGTCGTTTGAGGACCACCTCCAGGTACTTAGCCTCCTCGTCCAACACATAGTACTCTTTCTCCAGGGAGACCCAGGCCCAGTTCAGCCTGAACACCTGGTTCTTCAGCCTGTTGCCTCCTAAACACACACACATAGAGTCAGTAGTCTCAGAGAGGATCACTTAATAATGTGTCTTATGTGCCACTTAGCAGACAAGTGAATGACAGTACAGTGAGTACAGGAACACCCCCCCCCCCCCCCCCCCCCCCCCACACACACACGCACATACACACATTTGGAAAACTTTATTAGAATCCACAGATTACATTATATTAGGTGCTAGTGTTGTTCTGTGCAGATGTTTGTGTTTGTAAACAACAACAAAAATGAAGATCGACATGAGAGAGAATTCATTCAGCAAAGACAACGGTAGCGTATGAGTTTCTGAACTCATTATTTGCACTTCAAAACATTTATAACGGAAAAGCTGTTTGTTTTCAGGACATGTTCCTATCTCAACATCTTGTCATTAGAATAATTACCTGGCGGTTTTATGGGTGCCTGTAGGACAGCTAGGCTGCCTGCCTATATTCGTTGGGAGGCATCAGTATCAGTACAAACACACGCTCATGCATGCACCCACACACAACCTCCCTGCCAGTATATTCAGTGGGAGGTATCAGTGCAGAAGAAGGTCTAATCGGCTTCATTGTAATTAAGAGATAAAGGTTAGTCTGTGTGTGTGTGTGTGTGTGTATGTGTGTGTGTGTGTGTGTGTGTGTGTGTGTGTGTGTGTGTGTGTGTGTGTGTGTGTGTGTGTGTGTGTGTGTGTGTGTGTGTGTGTGTGTGCGTGTGTGTCAGGGTTGTTTTATCAGTCCTGTTTGAAGTGGAATTCAAAGCTCTGTATTCCTGGAGGACAGCACTGCCTGTTACCGTATCAACCACAGAGAGAGCGACACCACACACAGACATCAAACACACACAAAATGACAAGTCATAGCACGTAGGCGCTTACACACACACACACACACACACACACACACACACACACACACACACACACACACACACACACACACAAGCATGAACGTGCATGCATTCAAGCACACACATACACACACACATACTATTGCCATTAACAGCAGGGTTATAACAGTGGCTCCAAGCCCCTCAGCCTAAACAGAAGAGTGTGAAATGAGGGATGATGGGAATGGAGTGAATGAAGGGAGAAAATGGAGAGGAGGGAGATGGAGGATTTCAGGGAGAGGAAGGATGAAGAGAGAAAAGAAAACGGAGGGGTGAAGAGGGAGACAGACCCAGGTGTTTCTACAGTATAGCTGGACAGCTGGCAGATGTGAGGTGGGAGGAATGAAAGAATGAAAGAGAGACCACA